>NW_027675388.1:500000-615000 GCF_965601325.2 Salmo salar
AACTGATGCTTCGTGGTCTTATGCTGCCATCTATTGGAAATATTTAGCAATTAAAAGTTATTAATTCACATTCAGACGTTGGTGAGGCAGCTGAGAATAAACAAAATGGAATGTGTCCAGCCTACTTGAGGCGCCCCGAAAAAAATATTCAAAAGATTGGTCCTTGGATACAGAGGGGTTAAACACTAAAGTTACCGTCCATCTAGTGAAGAGAGGAGAACCGGACAGAGGTAGCCAGCATCCGTCAACGAGAGAGGGAGGATAGGATAACTAGGATGCTGCTGGTAGAGTAGCGAACTAGCTTACCTAGCTGTACCGACTAGCTAGGATAACTAGGATGCTGCTGGTAGAGTAGCTAGCTAGCTTACCTAGCTGTACCGACTAGCTAGGATAACTAGGATGCTGCTGGTAGAGTAGCTAGCTAGCTTACATAGCTGTACCGACTAGCTAGGATAACTAGGATGCTGCTGGTAGAGTAGCTAGCTAGCTTACCTAGCTGTACCGACTAGCTAGGATAACTAGGATGCTGCTGGTATAGTAGCTAGCTAGCTTACCTAGCAGTACTGACTAGCTAGGATAACTAGGATGCTGCTGGTATAGTAGCTAGCTAGCTTACCCAGCTGTTCCGACTAGCTAGGATAACTAGGATGCTGCTGGTAGAGTAGCGAACTAGCTTACCTAGCTGTTCCAACTAGCTAGGATAACTAGGATGCTGCTGGTAGAGTAGCTAGCTAGCTTACCTAGCTGTACCGACTAGCTAGGATAACTAGGATGCTGCTGGTAGAGTAGCTAGCTAGCTTACATAGCTGTACCGACTAGCTAGGATAACTAGGATGCTGCTGGTAGAGTAGCTAGCTAGCTTACCTAGCTGTACCGACTAGCTAGGATAACTAGGATGCTGCTGGTATAGTAGCTAGCTAGCTTACCTAGCAGTTCTGACTAGCTAGGATAACTAGGATGCTGCTGGTATAGTAGCTAGCTAGCTTACCCAGCTGTTCCGACTAGCTAGGATAACTAGGATGCTGCTGGTAGAGTAGCTAGCTAGCTTACCCAGCTGTACCGACTAGCTAGGATAACTAGGATGCTGCTGGTAGGGTAGCTAGCTAGCTAGCTTACCCAGCTGTACCGACTAGCTTGGATAACTAGGATGCTGCTGGTAGAGATGCTAGCTAGCTTACCTAGCTGTACCAACTAGCTTGGATAACTAGGATGCTGCTGGTAGAGTAGCTAGCTAGCTTACCCAGCTGTACCGACTAGCTAGGATAACTAGGATGCTGCTGGTAGAGTAGCTAGCTAGCTTACCTAGCTGTACCGACTAGCTAGGATAACTAGGATGCTGCTGGTATAGTAGCTAGCTAGCTTACCTAGCTGTACCGACAAGCTAGGATAACTAGGATGCTGCTGGTAGAGTAGCTAGCTAGCTTACCTAGCTGTACCGACTAGCTAGGATAACTAGGATGCTGCTGGTAGAGTAGCTAGCTAGCTTACCTAGCTGTAACGACTAGCTAGGATAAATAGGATGCTGCTGGTAGAGTAGCTAGCTAGCTTACCTAGCTGTAACGACTAGCTAGGATAACTAGGATGCTGCTGGTAGAGTAGCTAGTTAGCTTACCCAGCTGTTCTAACTAGCTAGGATAACTAGGATGCTGCTGGTAGAGTAGCTAGCTAGCTTACCCAGCTGTACCGACTAGCTAGGATAACTAGGATGCTGCTGGTAGAGTAGCTAGCTAGCTTACCCAGCTGTACCGACTAGCTAGGATAACTAGGATGCTGCTGGTAGAGTAGCTAGCTAGCTAGCTTACCCAGCTGTACCGACTAGCTTGGATAACTAGGATGCTGCTGGTAGAGTAGCTAGTTAGCTTACCCAGCTGTTCCAACTAGCTAGGATAACTAGGATGCTGCTGGTAGAGTAGCTAGCTAGCTTACCTAGCTGTACTAACTAGCTAGGATAACTAGGATGCTGCTGGTAGAGTAGCTAGCTAGCTTACCCAGCTGTACCGACTAGCTAGGATAACTAGGATGCTGCTGGTAGGGTAGCTAGCTAGCTAGCTTACCCAGCTGTACCTACTAGCTTGGATAACTAGGATGCTGCTGGTAGAGATGCTAGCTAGCTTACCTAGCTGTACCGACTAGCTAGGATAACTAGGATGCTGCTGGTAGAGTAGCTAGCTAGCTTACCTAGCTGTACCGACTAGCTAGGATAACTAGGATGCTGCTGGTAGAGTAGCTAGCTAGCTTACCTAGCTTTACCGACTAGCTTGGCTAGCTAGCAGGACGTTCGTCTGTCGTTTGTCTCGATGATGATGACGAATCCGGTGAACCACAAAATGAAACAAGGATAGAGAGTGAAAAGGATCTGGCTACACTCATCCTGTCCCTGACCGTAAAGCAAAAAGCTAATTGAACAATAAAGTTTGGCGTTTCAACACTGTAACAAACTCCATCGTTATTCCCCAAAATTTACCTTAGTCCACTCTGCGCGTAACCGGACAATATTCTTGGTGCCACACAGGACGTGGACTCGGACAGTTCCAGAACGCGGACATGAGCAGTGCAACACAATCAACTAAGCCCAGTCTTTACAGTGGGTTACATTAGTAATATTCATTTTTTATTATTATGTTAAACAAACGTTCCACTTTTTTTATAACAATATTTTGAGATCTAGGCCCATATCCACAAAGCGTCTCAGAGTAGAGAAGTGGTCGTATAAGTGCTGAGAATAAAGACATTTGACACTTCCGGGAATAAATTAAAGCTATGCATGAAATCTCTAGTCCCACCTAGTCAGCAGATATTTAGGACACCTCGTGAGCTGTCCTAAGTAGTTTCTGAGTTAACAGCAGGTGTCTTGATAATACTATAGAACAATGCAGTGAGTCAGTGGTTCCTGAGCCACATGTAAATGCTTTGTAGTAGTTAAAATAATGTTTTGATATTTGATATGATCAATCCATAAATAATATATGTCTTGTGCTTTTGGCAATGATTTATGTATAATACTTATGTATAATAAGTGATACCATATATGTCTCCAAAGCATTTTGTCTTCATTTTGGCACATTGATTTATGCTCATTTCTCAAGATTAACTCAGGTTTTCGCCCAGCGATTAAGGAGTTGGAGCTGTGGCAGGAGTTGGACCTGTGGCTGAAAGGTGGCTGGTTTGAATCCCGGGCCGGGCGCTGGTAAAAACAGGAGGAATTGATCTGACCACTGGAGGCCTGCTGGGTTCACATCCTCAAAACATTCACCTTTCATTGATCAGAACTCTAGAGGTTCTTCTTCACTGAACCCCAAAATATATATCACTTTTAGTGGTTCCATATATTAAGGAAGTGATAGAAGCCTTTTTGGTTCTATAAGGAACCTTCTTTTCTGAGTGTAAAATTAACACGTTTTTCTTTTGATTATTTAATTATCTACATCATGTTATTTCAAGATATCCCTTTGGAGCGCAACATCACATTGTTAAAAAATAATCCTAAATTGGGCGTGGCTATAAATTAGGCAGTTGAAGGCATCTAGGGCGTAATATGTGTTCGATGAAAATGAACATTGTATGCAACGTTGTAGGCACCATTATTGGCAAGGGACTTGATGCCTACTATGCCAAAGCTATTTAGAGTTGTTAAACGGGTGTGAAGAGTGTGCTGATATAACGGGAATATTGTCAAAATTCTTATTGTAACAACGATCAGAATTGGTAAAAAAAATATGTATTCCATTATATAATAATAATAATAATAATTAAGAGCAAAGTGGTCGTGTCATGATTGAGAACCCCTGATTTAGCAGATGCTCTTTCTTATCCAGAGTGATTTACAGTAAGTGCATTCATCTAAAGATATCTAGGTGAGACAATCACATATCACAGTCAAATATACAGAATACGAACATTCCATTCCTGCTAAACAATGGATATATTGCATTTTGCAATAAAAAATAAATAATAATACACATCTAAAAACGATGAATTAAAAATCTGAGAACGGTAATATTGAAGGTCCCATTAGCAGCCATTTATGATTAAAAAAACAAATGTGATCATTTTTGGAAATGGCATTTTTGAAAAAAACTCTTAATAATTCTTAAACAAAATTGTCATCTCACCTCTTGGCTTTGGTGTCATGTTCCCTAGAGAGTCTCATTTTAGAGGCAGGGCCCCCCTCCTTCCTCTCCCCAGCGAGTCTCATTTTAGAGGCAGGGCCCCCCTCCTTCCTCTCCCCAGAGAGACTCATTTTAGAGCACTGACCCCTGTAAACAGAGATCCAGCATGTTGGTTGTGGTTGACACAGTAATTATTGAATGTCAATTGTTATCATTTAATAATTATCTCTTATAAAACATTTACTTAACAGACATATCGAAACAGTCAGGTGATTTAATGCAATCACATGAATATGTAGTTGTAAAATTTCATCTCCATGGTAACTGTCAATAATAATAATAAAAACAATAATAATAATAATAATAAGTCACTGTTTGCTAAGGTAGTTATAGACAGTACAGCAACAATAATAATAATAATAATAATAATAATAATAACAATAATAATAATAATAATAATAAGTCACTGTTTGTTAAGGTAGTTATAGACAGAACAGCAACAATAATAATAATAAGTCACTGTTTGTTAAGGTAGTTATAGACAGTACAGCAACAATAATAATAATAATAATAATAATAATAATAACAATAATAATAATAATAATAATAAGTCACTGTTTGTTAAGGTAGTTATAGACAGTACAGCAACAATAATAATAATAAGTCACTGTTTGTTAAGGTAGTTATAGACAGTACAGCAACACAAGGCCATGTCTCACACTTATTTGTATTCACTAACAGTAGGCTATTTATTGTCTTTCAATCTGTTGTTTTCTAAATGTATCAGAGAATGTAGACCGAAGGGCTAAAACGGACATGATTGATCTGAGGGGGAAATCATTATATTATGTAAAGTAGGCTAGGTTATAATGTATAATGGCGTTTTGTTAGTGATATGCAGATCAAGGTCTATACCTCAGATATAACCTACATATCATAGATGACCAGTCTAAACCTGTTCAGATCAACATAATGTTATAGTCCTACCAGTAGCAGGACAGAGAATGTACTGTATATAGCCTACATATCATAGATGACCAGTCTAAACCTGTTCAGATCAACATAACGTTATAGTCCTACCAGTAGCAGGACAGAGAATGTACTGTATATAACCTACATATCATAGATGACCAGTCTAAACCTGTTCAGATCAACATAACGTTATAGTCCTACCAGTAGCAGGACAGAGAATGTACTGTATATAACCTACATATCATAGATGACCAGTCTAAACCTGTTCAGATCAACATAATGTTATAGTCCTACCAGTAGCAGGACAGAGAATGTACTGTATATAACCTACATATCATAGATGACCAGCCTAAACCTGTTCAGATCAGTTTACAGAGACCATCAGGTTTGTCGGCATGATAAGTGATCATAGCCTTATAATAGTTTGTAGGTAGTCTAGACCAACAGTACGAGAGTCTGCCCGTCTTTCCTACATACCAACACATTTATTTAATGTTACCGAGAAATATGTGCCACGGCTTCAACAGCCATTTTGTAACTGCGTAGGCTACAAACATATTTTTTATTTCATATGAGGAAATCACATAACTCACAGTCACTGGTGCAGCCGCCTGTTTTCTTGCAGATGAAGTAGCTTTCACAGGCAACTCATTCAACCGGCCTAAACAACAGTAAATACAAGATGTCAAATGGTCAAAAGTGAATCCTGATATAGTTATATACATTAGAGGTATATTGCTACAGATGTTGGATCTTAATTTGGATCTTAATTTGAGCCAGTTTGCTACAGCAAAAAATTATATAAAACTGTTCAGATCAGTTCACATAATGTTATAGTCCTACCAGTAGCAGGACAGAGAATGTACTGTATATAACCTACATATCATAGATGACCAGTCTAAACCTGTTCAGATCAACATAATGTTATAGTCCTACCAGTAGCAGGACAGAGAATGTACTGTATATAACCTACATATCATAGATGACCAGTCTAAACCTGTTCAGATCAACATAATGTTATAGTCCTACCAGTAGCAGTACAGAGAATGTACTGTATATAACCTACATATCATAGATGACCAGTCTAAACCTGTTCAGATCAACATAATGTTATAGTCCTACCAGTAGCAGGACAGAGAATGTAGTCTAGGCCTGATATGTTTTACTACATTTTCAACAGAGACCATCAGGTTGGTCGACATGATGAGCTGTGATGTATTTGTTTTTAGGTGAGGGAGTGCAAAAAAATATGTAAATGACGTCATCATGTCCTCATGTAACCGATGTGAAATGGCTAGTTAGTTAGCGGTGGTGCGCGCTAATAGCGTTTCAATCAGTGACGTCACTCGCTCTGAGACTTGAAGTAGGGTTTCCCCTTGCGTTGCAAGGGCCGCGGCTTTTGTGGCGCGATGGGTAACGATGCTTCGTGGGTGACTGTTGTCAATGTGTGCAAGGGTCCCTAGTTCGAGCCCAGGTTGGGGCGAAGAGAGGGACGGAACCTACACTGTTACACTCAGTCAAAGTTTGTACTGACAGATGTAGCCTATTGAATAGCCAGCCTATCATTACAACCTACAAACAAGCCAATCTCCAACCCTGTTCCTGGAGCGCTACCCTCCGGTAGGGTTTCACTCCAACCCTGTTCCTGGAGCGCTACCCTCCGGTAGGGTTTTACTCCAACCTTGTTCCTGGAGCGCTACCCTCCGGTAGGGTTACACTCCAACCCTGTTCCTGGAGCGCTACCCTCCGGTAGGGTTTTATTCCAACCCTGTTCCTGGAGCGCTACCCTCCGGTAGGGTTTTACTCCAACCCTGTTCCTGGAGCGCTACCCTCCGGTAGGGTCTCACTCCAACAACAGCTGTAACTAACCGGATTTATCTTATAAACCAACTAATTATTTTAATCAGGTGACTAGTTTTGAATAGGAATGAAAACCTACAGGATGGTATCTCTCCAGGAACAGGATCGGAGAGCCCTGTTTTAGAAGATGCATAAAATCCATCCTCCAATTCTTTCTGACTATTCAGCTTCAGCTAACCGTGCAAAAATCTTATTAGAAATCAGTTTTTTTTGTAACAGTAACGTTACCATTTACCTGGTAATTAAATATAATTTATTTAGAATTGATCAGAATAATGTTTATTGTATTCTCAAATTGAAAGTGCTCCCTCGCACTCCTCAGCACTACACCCATGGTGATAAGAGATCATAGATCAAACCTACTCTTGACTATTAAATGTCTGACTATGACCTAACTTTATAATAGTGTGTAAGTAGCTTCTAGACTTACCAGTCTGCTCGTCTTTCCTTCAAATCAATACTTTTACCCGACTTCTAATGTTGCCGAGAAATGTGCGCCACAGTTTCAACATCCCTTTCGTACGTGCATTAGCCCACAAACTTCCTTTCAACTTCATGAGGAAATGACATAACAGAATTCCTAAACCCAGAGACCAACATCCCGAGTCTACCGGGACCGCTGGGGAAGCAGACTGTAGGAAGTAGACCGATGCTGTGATTTGGGGTTTGAGAAGTCAGAAGTGAAAAATTCCTCCTTAGTTGTACATTTTCTCTAAATCTAAAGGCAAAACCTAGATTGGAGCCAATGTCTTAAGTATTTCAACATGTTATTACTCCAACTTCGTGAATGAGACAAACTGACACGTTATTATTTTAGTCAAAAACGACTTTATATCGAAGGAGTGTCTTTGGTTTGATGGCCTGCACATGCACAGTTCTACATACTTTTGTATATCTAGTGTGTGTGTGTATATATATATACACACACACACACACACACACTAGATGTGCAAAAGTATGTAGACACACCTTCAAATTAGTGGATTCGACTATTTCAGCCACATCCGTTGCTGACAGGTGTATAAAATCGAGCACACGGCCAAGCAAGCTCCATAGTCAAACATTAGCAGTAGAATGGCCTTACTGAAAAGCTCAGTGACTTTCAACGTGGCACCGTCATAGGATGCCACCTTTCCACAAAGTCAGTTCATCACATTTCTGCCCTGCTAGAGATTCCCTGGTCAACTGTAAATGCAGTTATTGTGAAGTGGAAACATCTTGGAGAAACAACGGCTCAAGCGTGAAGTGGTAGGCCACACAAGCTCACAGAACGGGGCAGCCAAGTGCTGAAGCGCGTTTTCTGCAGTAATGAATCACGCTTCACCATCTGGCAGTCCGACTGTCACGTCTGGGATTGGCGGATGCCAGGAGAACACTACCTGCCCCAACGTATACTACCAACTGTAAAGTTTGGTGGAGGAGGAATAATGGTCTGGGGCTGTTTTTCCATGGTTCGGGCTAGTCCCCTTAGTTCCAGTGAAGGGAAATCGTAACGCTACAACATACAATTACATTCTAGATGATTCTGTGCTGGCAACTGTGGCAACATTTTGGGGAAGGCCCATTCCTATTTCTGATTGACAATGTCCCTGTGCACAAAGCGAGGTCCATACAGAAATTGTTTGTCGAGATTGGTGTGGAAGAAATTGACTGTCCTTCACAGAGCGCTGACCTCAACCCCGTTGAACACCTTTGGGATGAATTGGAACGTCAACTGCGAGCCAGGCCTGATCACCCAACATCAGTGCCCGACCTCCCTAATGCTCTTGTGGCTGAATGGAAGCAAGTCCCCTCAGCAATGTTCCAACATCTAGTGGAAAGCCTTCCCAGAAGAGTGGCGGCTGTTATAGCACCAAAGGGGGGACCAACTCCATATTAATGCCCTTGATTTTGGAATGAGATGGTCGGTGAGCAGGTGTCCACATACATTTGGTCATGTAGTGTATATTTGATGCTGTTTGTAAAAATCATGCCACCATTTTAGTTATAGTTATAACATACTGTAGTCTAAAACCATTTTAGTTATAGTTATAACATACTGTAGTCTAAAACCTTTAACTAGTACATTTGGGAACAGGACATAATGTCATATTTTCCAAATGGTTTCGTTATCAGAAATGACCAACTTCATGACATGACACTTACTTGGGTGACTTCCTCATGTCTCCTTTTCCGTTAAATTCGTAATCTATGCTGGAGATCCCCCTTAACAAAGCCTTGCCTTAGTCTATCCAGTGGACAAGCCTTCTGCCATGCCTGGATATTTTCAGAAAAAAGTACCAACACTTCAAAATTAAATATCACTTGGGATAATCTTCCAAAGACATTGACTTTTATTCAAATAACAAATTGTACCTGTCCAGCTCCAGGTTCCCCAGAAGGACCAGACACCACCATCTCCTCAGACCAGGCTGAAGGACCAGACACCACCATCTCCTCAGACCAGGCTGAAGGACCAGACACCACCATCTCCTCAGACCAGGCTGAAGGACCACACACCACCATCTCCTCAGACCAGGCTGAAGGACCAGACACCACCATCTCCTCAGACCAGGCTGAAGGAGCCAGACACCACCATCTCCTCAGACCAGGCTGAAGGACCAGACACCACCATCTCCTCAGACCAGGCTGAAGGAGCCAGACACCACCATCTCCTCAGACCAGGCTGAAGGACCAGACACCACCATCTCCTCAAACCAGGCTGAAGGACCAGACACCACCATCTCCTCAGACCAGGCTGAAGGACCACACACCACCATCTCCTCAGACCAGGTATATCAGGCTGAAGGACGAGAACAGTCACAATGCATTTCCAATTGCTCATTTCGAGAATCTGTAAATTCTAAATTAATACCTTTTCTGCATTTGACATAATACCACTTACGATCAAGTAATCAAATGGAGTGTCTGTGGCAAAATATCATGTGTACTGGAAAGAAAACACATAATGAATAAAACACAATGTTAATTACTCATTATAAATGTATGTTAGTGAAACATATTGTAAAGCGTGCGTGTTGGTGGCAGGGAAGTCAGGCGCAGGAGAACGAACTTGGTATAAACGGAATCGTTTAATAAGTGCTCGCAAATTCCGAAAACCAACATATACAAAATAAAGGAAGTGGGTAGAAAACCCGTCGCACACCAGAGCAGTGGTTAGAGTGGAGGGGTGGCAGGTAGCCTAGTGGTTAGAGTGTTGGGGGTGGCAGGTAGCCTAGTGGTTAGAGTGGAGGGGTGGCAGGTAGTCTAGTGGTTAGAGGGGAGGGGTGGCAGGTAGCCTAGTGGTTAGAGTGGAGGGGGTGGCAGGTAGCCTAGTGGTTAGAGTGTTGGGGGTGGCAGGTAGCCTAGTGGTTAGAGTGGAGGGGTGGCAGGTAGTCTAGTGGTTAGAGGGGAGGGGTGGCAGGTAGCCTAGTGGTTAGAGTGGAGGGGGTGGCAGGTAGCCTAGTGGTTAGAGTGGAGGGGCTGCAGGTAGCCTAGTGGTTAGAGTGGAGGGGGTGGCAGGTAGCCTAGTGGTTAGAGTGGAGGGGCGGCAGGTAGCCTAGTGGTTAGAGTGGAGGGGGTGGCAGGTAGCCTAGTGGTTAGAGTGTTGGGGGTGGCAGGTAGTCTAGTGGTTAGAGTGGAGGGGTGGCAGGTAGTCTAGTGGTTAGAGTGGAGGGGGTGGCAGGTAGCCTAGTGGTTAGAGTGGAGGGGGTGGCAGGTAGTCTAGTGGTTAGAGTGGAGGGGGTGGCAGGTAGCCTAGTGGTTAGAGTGTTGGGCCAGTAACTGAAAGGTTGCTAGATTGAATCCCCAAGCAGACAAGGTAAAAATATGTTGTTATGCCCCTGAACAAGGCAGTTAACCCACTGTTCCTAGGCCGTCATTGTAAATAAGAATTTGTTCTTAACTGACTTGCCTTGTTAAATAAAGGTACAATTATTATTTTTTACATCAACAGAGCATGTGATTCTGCAGAGAGTAGACATCATCTGTAACAAACATGCAGAGAACACTATAAACAAGGTTAATGTCACATGACCAGAAAAAATAAATAGATTAGATCCTGCAACCATGGAGAGGTAAATACTAGTCTATTTATGGAAAAATGCCCTGATTAACTCCTTAGTCTTATCTCGGTTTATGCCCCTGCTACTCCTGATGATTTGTTTTTCAAATCCAATGAGCAAAAAATATTTTCTTTATCTGGGATGCTAAACCAGACAAAATAAAGCGCGACTATCTATATAATGAATATGATTTGGGTGGGTCGAGATGATTAAATATAAAAGCACTAAACCTCTCTCTAAAAGCTTCACTTATTCAACAGTTTTACTTGAACCCTAAATGGTTCTCCAGTAGATTAATAAGAAAAGCTCATCCATTGTTTAAAAATGGCCTTTTTGCCTTTTTGCAGATTGCCATGTCTCATTTTAGATTAATTGAGAATTATACTTTTTTCAAAGTATCTCTTTTTCAAACGAGCATTACAGAGCTGGATACAATTTCAATGTCATCACCCCTGAAAAGATAAAACAAATATTATGGCTGAACTCAAATGTGCTGGTTGATAAAATACCTGTATTTATGGGAAAGATGTTTGAAAAGGGTATTCTGTTTTTAAATTATATTGTAAATTGGAATGGTAGAGTTATGTCCTTCATAGAGTTATCAGAATTGTTTGGGAAGGTCTGTTCAATCCAAGATTACAACCAATTGATTACAGCATTACCCCCAAAAATGGAGGAGGCGGGTGCCAGTGGGAGGATGTAGGGAACTGGTCTGTCTGACCAATATAAAGGATCAAAACTGGCGGAGGAATAAAAATAGCATAAATAGGAAAGTATACCAGTTTCATTTGAGGACCAGGATGTTGTGCCATACAGATTGCAAAATAGTTGGGAAGAGATCTTTGGTGTACCGATTCCATGGTACAAGGTGTATGAGTTGATATATAAAACGACGCAAGATTCAAGACTTCATGGTTTGAGCTGAAATTATTATTTAGAATTCTTGCTACCAACAAAATGTTGAATATTTGGGGCATATCATCAAATCAATCATCAAAGCTCTGCAGATTTTGTTGTGAGACTACATATTCAATAGACCATTTATTTTGGTATTGCCCTCAGGTAGCCTGTTTCTGGTCTCAGGTTCAGGAATGGCTGAAAATGCATAGCATTGATCTAAAATTGACCCTAGAAATAGTACTGTTAGGAGATCTGGAGAGACAGTCAATTACTAATACTCCTCGTAAAAGTATTTATCTTCAATACGCATTCTGTAGATTATATTCGATAGAAATGGTATGTTTGTAACGGCTGTCTGAAGTAGTAGACCAAGGTGCAGCGTGGAATTTGTTCATCTTTTATTTTAGATGAAAAAGGCACTTCACAAAGAAACACAGACGACAGCCAAACAGTCCTGTCAGGTATCCTAACACACTGAACAGAAAACATCTACCCACAAAACCCAAAGGAAAAACATGCTGCCTAAGTATGACTCCCAATCAGCAACAACGATGTACAGCTGTTCCTGATTGGGAGCCATACCCGGCCGAAACAAAGCAATCCCCCAACATAGAAATACAGACATAGAATGCCCACCCAAATCACACCCTGACCAAACCTAAATAGAGACATAAAAAGGCTCTCTCAGGTCAGGGCGTGACAATGTTAAACATCACACCATCATTGAAAGATATATGTTGCGTAGAAATCCGAAGAGGCTGGCCTGCAGAGATAGGTGGGATGGGCTGAGGGAAGCTGAGGCAAGTGGGAGTGGAGTTGCAGGGTACCGGGATAGAATGACGGTCAAAGATAAAAGTATAAAAAATATATAAGTATATAAGTATAAAAAATAAAGTCAAAATAAACATAACAAAAAGCCAGTTTGAATGACACTGAGGGGCAGTGTTGTTACAGCTAATGTTGGTTTGTCTGAGGCTGATGCCGTGCAGGTGTTTGTACACATGTGTATATACACACACTCTCATTCAAATGCACACATGTGCACATACACAGACACACACACACACACATGTAAATAGTGCCGTACATGCACAACATATTCAGTTTGACTGTTGTTGTGATTGTTGTTGTCCTGGATGTCTTTTGTTTTTTGCCTGGTGGTTTTCTGTTTTCCTTTGTCTTTCTATTTTTTCTCTTTTGTTCATTTTGTTGGTTGTTGGTGAATGAGGGGGTGGAGATCTTGGGGTGGGGAATGGAAAATATATATATATGTTATTTTATTTTTCTTTGGGGGGGCTGTGGGTGGGTCTTGGATGGTTGAGGGGCAGCTCTTGGGGAACTGTGGGGGGGATCTTGGAGGGCTGGTGGCCTGGCGGTTGGGAGCTTGGGCCAGTTGCTAATGGATCGCTGGTTCGGGTCCCCGTTTTTGACCCTGTGGGAGATCTGTCAACGTGCCCTTGAGCAGGGCGTTGACCCTGGTTGCCTCTGTGTGTCGCTCTGGATGGGAGTCTGTTAGATGACCAATATGATGTAGTTGTTGAGCGGCTTCACTGCAAGTATATTGTGTTAAAAAAACTCTATATACTTATGAATATAATAAAAGGTTTAAAAGAATACTGGATCCAATGCAATTCAGGCCTGCTTCTCCACGAAGTCTTCAGACTTTGTTCCTCTGCTGTGTTGATCCTGAAAATCCCACACAGCTGATCTCCACTTCTCCCTGAGCTTTGAAGGCAGCTTGGAGACAATGGTTCTGAGAAGGTCTGGGTTATCTCCTCCGTGTGCTTAATGTCCTGCACTGGTTAGAGCATTGGGCCAGTAACCGAAAGGTTGGTGGATTGAATCCCCGAGCTGAGAAGGTAAACATCTGTCATTCTGCCCCTGAACAAGGCAGTTAA
This sequence comes from Salmo salar, assembly GCF_965601325.2. Lineage (NCBI taxonomy): Eukaryota > Metazoa > Chordata > Actinopteri > Salmoniformes > Salmonidae > Salmo > Salmo salar. The sequence continues at coordinate 513,783 of NW_027675388.1, forward strand.
CCCACTGTTCCTAGGCCGTCATTGTAAATAAGAATTTGGTCTTTTAACTGACTTGCCTAGTTCACTGACTTGTCTAGTTTAAATAAAGTTTAAATTAAAAAAAATGCTTAGACTTGTCAATTTGATTGATCTGAGTTAACTTATAGCTAGATACCTCAAGATGACAAATGTATAGCTAGCAACTTCTAGATGACCAACTACCTAGAGGGTTAATGGTTTTTGAAAAATGGTTGTTCATAGCTAAATCCTTCCAGTCATGTAATAGAAGCGAACTGGTGCCTTCCTTGAATAGTGAATTTCTGACCCCTACGAATGTTGTGCTTCTTGTCGAGATCATTGGTGCCTTCATAGTACTTTGCCTGGTTGGAAAGATAAAATAACATCTCCTCAAGAGATTCCATTTAAGTGCAAGCTAACGTTACATACAAAATGAAAGCTACAAAAACAATTAGCTAGCTAGCTAATGTTGGCTAAACATAACTGTCTGGCTAGCTGACTAGGCAGGCTGATGTAAGCCTTCTAAAATATTGTTAAATAGGAATAAATAATTTAAGCTGTTTTTGGATTTAGATTGCTAGCTAACGTTACTTACATTGAGTTGATTAGATTCGAATCTGGCTGTTTTCCTGCCTTTTGTTATAACTATCAAAGTGCAAAGAAGTCTTAATTCAGGTTGGGCGTGAGTTTCTGCTTGAATTTGGTTAAAAGGACAGTGAATTTGTTCAACCTTTGAGAACTTGCTACCAAGCTCGTGTGTATCAGACACACATTGTGTTTTCTCTTAGAGACTATTCTGAACTGAAGACATGTGTTACCACATTGTTTAAGCCTATTGGTGATAGTCATATACTCTGTGTAATTCTGTAATGTATAATGTATTTAATGTACAGTACACTGTAATTGTTTGAGTGTCAATTCTTTCATCCAATTAGTTAAATAGAGTAACTGCATTCCTCATTTTACAGAGTAATTATTTGATTGACCAAATGCTTATAATTTAGAAGGTCTATTGGTAGTTGTTATGTACACTATACAGTACACATACTGTAGCATATTATTGGATGCCACCTTGACATCTCTGATCTGCTTGCCTCCATTAATGAATGCTAGAACATTGGTTGCCAGGATTAGCTCTTTGTATCTAGTCTCTTAATAATTGCATAACGGTGCAAGTCATAAATGTTCATTATATTCATACTTAGTCGGTGATGCAATGATTCGCTGTCTTGCTAGATTCACCAGAGGGCCTGTTGCATTTATTTTTACAGAAAACCACGGCAATATAGGTCTACTCTCAGGAAAAAAGGTGCTATCTAGAACCTAAAAGGATTCTTCCGCTGTCCCCATAGAAGAACCCTTTTTGTTTCCAGGTAGAACCCCTTTTCGGGGGCCTCGGGGATTCCACAGATGGTTCTACATGGAACCCAAAAAGGTTGTTACTCGAACAAAAATGGGTTCTTTAAAGGGTTCTCCTATGGGGACTGCCGTAGAACCCTTTGGAACCGCTTTTTTCTAAGAGTGTACTCAGCAAGTTCAACTTGTTCAATTTACACCATTTCATTCTCTACTCCAACATCTGCCTGGTATTCAAAATAAAATGCAATATAGCAGCACCACCTTTGAACGTTTTCGTCAACCTCTGCTCAGACTTAAATAGCAGTGTCCCAAAAACCTCCTCCAGGGGTGAATGTAGCATCATCAAATGGTCCACCACCTTCTACCAAACTGCCTTCTCATACAAAGCAATAAAGACATGGAATGGCCTCACCTGTACATGGATCAAGTTAAATCAGACGTGCGCACACTGAATTTGATCTAATAGGCAACAGTGACATTTTTATGTAACAGAATACACACTAAAAACACATTACATTTCAATCGGTGCAATTATTTAGCTTGGATTACTTTGATTAGATTGGGTTTGTGTCTTTTCCAAGTCAAATGTACACTAGCCTACTCCCCAGTCGACACAGTAAATCATATTGCCTAAGTGCTTCGACAATACGTTATCAACTAGTGATCAACAAAAAATAATTATTTTCAAATTAACCTAATTTGACTTATAAACATAGTAGGCCTAAATATTTCCTAACAATATCACAACTTAAATATAGCCTACTTACTCCTCAATACTGACAGTTGTGGCTGCTTTGTGTGATGTATTGTTGTCTCTACCTTCTTGACCTTTGTGCTGTTGATTGAGCCCAATAATGTTTGTACCATGTTTTGTGTTGCTACCATGTTGTGTTGCTACCATTTTGTTGTTATGTTGTGTTGTCATGTGTTGCTGCCTTGCTATGTTATTGTCTTAGGTCTCTCTTTATGTAGTGTTGTGTTGTCTCTCTTTTTGTGAAGTGTGTTTTGTCCTATATTTATATTGTATTTATTTTATTTTTTAAATCCCAGGCCCCCGTCCCCACAGGAGCCTTTTGCCTTTTGGTAGGATGTCATTGTAAATAACACTTTGTTCTTAACTGACTTGCGTAGTTAAATAAAGGTTAAATAATAAATAATACAAATTAAAATTGGATCGAGGACATCTTGGTAGTTATTTTCATCATCTGAGGCAGACACTTGAAAATTGCAACCCTGGCGTTGCAAACACCATGCTGGTGTTGTAAACACCATGCTCTACCAACTGAGCCACGGGGAAGGCCAGTATGTATAACACACCATGCTGGCGTTGCAAACACCATGCTCTACCAACTGAGCCACGGGGAAGGCCAGTATATATAACACACCATGCTGGTGTTGTAAACACCATGCTCTACCAACTGAGCCATGGGGAAGGACAGTATGTATAACACACCATGCTGGTGTTGTAAACACCATGCTCTACCAACTGAGCCACGGGGAAGGCCAGTATGTATAACACACCATGCTGGTGTTGTAAACACCATGCTCTACCAACTGAGCCACGGGGAAGGGCCAGTATGTATAACACACCATGCTGGTGTTGTAAACACCATGCTCTACCAACTGAGCCACGGGGAAGGGCCAGTATGTATAACACACCATGCTGGCGTTGTAAACACCATGCTCTACCAACTGAGCCACGGGGAAGGCCAGTATGTATAACACACCATGCTGGTGTTGTAAACACCATGCTCTACCAACTGAGCCACGGGGAAGGCCAGTATAACACACCATGCTGGCGTTGTAAACACCATGCTCTACCAACTGAGCCACGGGGAAGGCCAGTATGTATAACACACCATGCTGGCGTTGTAAACACCATGCTCTACCAACTGAGCCACGGGGAAGGCCAGTATATATAACCCACCATGCTGGTGTTGTAAACACCATGCTCTACCAACTGAGCCACGGGGAAGGCCAGTATGTATAACACACCATGCTGGCGTTGTAAACACCATGCTCTACCAACTGAGCCACGGGGAAGACCAGTATGTATAACACACCATGCTGGTGTTGTAAACACCATGCTCTACCAACTGAGCCACGGGGAAGGCCAGTATGTATAACACACCATGCTGGCGTTGTAAACACCATGCTCTACCAACTGAGCCACGGGGAAGACCAGTATGTATAACACACCATGCTGGCGTTGTAAACACCATGCTCTACCAACTGAGCCACGGGGAAGGCCAGTATGTATAACACACCATGCTGGTGTTGTAAACACCATGCTCTACCAACTGAGCCATGGGGAAGGCCAGTATATATAACACACCATGCTGGTGTTGTAAACACCATGCTCTACCAACTGAGCCACAGGGAAGACCAGTATAACACACCATGCTGGTGTTGTAAACACCATGCTCTACCAACTGAGCCACGGGGAAGGCCAGTATGTATAACACACCATGCTGGCGTTGTAAACACCATGCTCTACCAACTGAGCCACGGGGAAGGCCAGTATAACACACCATGCTGGTGTTGTAAACACCATGCTCTACCAACTGAGCCACGGGGAAGGCCAGTATGTATAACACACCATGCTGGTGTTGTAAACACCATGCTCTACCAACTGAGCCACGGGGAAGGCCAGTATAACACACCATGCTGGTGTTGTAAACACCATGCTCTACCAACTGAGCCACGGGGAAGACCAGTATATATAACACACCATGCTGGTGTTGTAAACACCATGCTCTACCAACTGAGCCACGGGGAAGGCCAGTATGTATAACACACCATGCTGGTGTTGTAAACACCATGCTCTACCAACTGAGCCACGGGGAAGGCCAGTATGTATAACACACCATGCTGGCGTTGTAAACACCATGCTCTACCAACTGAGCCACGGGGAAGACCAGTATGTATAACACACCATGCTGGTGTTGTAAACACCATGCTCTACCAACTGAGCCATGGGGAAGGCCAGTATGTATAACACACCATGCTGGTGTTGTAAACACCATGCTCTACCAACTGAGCCATGGGGAAGGCCAGTATGTATAACACACCATGCTGGCGTTGTAAACACCATGCTCTACCAACTGAGCCACGGGGAAGGCCAGTATGTATAACACACCATGCTGGTGTTGTAAACACCATGCTCTACCAACTGAGCCACGGGGAAGGCCAGTATATATAACACACCATGCTGGCGTTGTAAACACCATGCTCTACCAACTGAGCCACGGGGAAGACCAGTATGTATAACACACCATGCTGGTGTTGTAAACACCATGCTCTACCAACTGAGCCACGGGGAAGGCGATGTGTTTGTTCAGTTTTTTTTTACTTTAGTGAGCGAGTGCGTGCTGTGGGAAAATGTGACACAACTATAATTTGATCAGGAATTGAAATGTTAATTAGATCTTGAGGTAGAGGAAATGTGAATACTGCCTATGTAAGAGAGCTTTTGGGGAAAGAAATTGCATGGCGACAGTCTGGGGTTGAGAGGAGAGTAGGTGTTGTTGGAACAGGAAATAAGCAGCATCCTGTTTATCAGCAGTTAGGGGAATACTGAGGAAATGTGTTTTGTATACTTAGAAAAACAGTGAATGTTGGAAAAGGAACAGTATTTTCTACCCAGATAACTAATATCTGCACACTTAAAATACATCAAATAGAATATAAAAAGTGCACTAGCCAAACAATGAGCCATCTGGAACTCTGTACTGTTGGGGCCTTTGTAGAGATTGTTTGCTTACAGTCCTACTGTGCTCTGAGACTAAGATAAACATCTGGCAGGATGGGAGGGTTCTCTTTCCTTTTCATTCTCACTCTAGGATAGGGGTTCTCATTCTCTTTCATTCTGTTTCATTTTCATTCACTCATTGTCTGTCTGTCTGTCTGTCTGTCTGTCTGTCTGTCTGTCTGTCTGTCTGTCTCTCTGTCTGTCTCTCTCTCTCTCTCTCTCTCTCTCTCTCTCTCTCTCTCTCTCTCTCTCTCTCTCTCTCTCTCTCTCTCTCTCTCTCTCTCTCTCTCTCACACACAATAACATTTATTTTTATTGAACCTTTATTTAACTAGGCAAGTCAGTTAAGAACAAATTCTAATTTACAATAACAACCTACACCAGCCAAACTCGGACGACATGACTGTGACGCCGCAGTAAATGTCTATTACCAGAAAGATAAGGATCTTCTTTCAATAATTACAATATATTATGTTTGTTTTGGATTAACTTCTGAAATAAATCTTTCTTGAACCAAATATTTAGGTGCTACTGATGTGGTGGAACAGAAAGTCAAGTGTTATTGACAATTTATCAAACTCGAATGGATTTGAAATACATAAAATAGTAAAATATATTTCTAACTGTTTTCTAGGTAACAGCAATTGTCTTTAATTTGGTAAGGTTCAGTACACATTTGGCGTTTTAGACATTTGGACTTCTGAAGAATACAAAAATATGTTTTCATGAGTTCACTCATGTTCCGTAGATTGAGACTTGAGAGAAAGAGATGGGGAGCAATTGCTCCAAAGGGAGGAGAGAGGAGAGGGACATTACCAGTTTCTCCAAAAAGAGAAGTTTGTCTTTGGGAAGAAAAAAGGAGTACACTGAAGGGAGGAAAGCAGAGGGCAACAGTGGAGAAACGCTCTTTCAACAAAGGTCAGACCAATTTCCCTGAAATGGTTCAAGTCAGTATTGCCTTGTGTTGTAGTACCAGGTTGAGGACATAGAGGCCAGTGTTACCTCTATCTCTCATTGTCTCTCCTAGTCTTCCTGGCCTACAATCCCCAGTCTCCCCAGCCTACAATCCCCAGCCTACAATCCCCAGTCTCCCCAGCCTACAATCCCCAGTCTCCCCAGCCTACAATCCCCAGTCTCCCCAGTCTACAATCCCCAGTCCCCCCAGACCGACAATCCCCAGTCTTCCCAGCCTACAATCCCCAGTCTTCCCTCACAGCTGAGGGTGGAAGCAGTCTATGTGCCCCAGTGATCAGCAATAAGGAAGTAGGAGGTAACATCAACATCACTCAGAACAACACTCAGAACAACGGTAAAAACATAACTCTTCCACTTTCTTTACATGCTGTGAGGAAAAGGTTTCCTCTGACACATTATTATATTCATACTTTATTCAATCAAGTCACCTTCAGAACTGTAGGAGAATATAATATATTTTCCTATTTTGTTCAATTTCTAGATGACTCCTCCCAGGTTGCACAATGCAGTGCCACGCTAAAAGGGTAAGTTGTCAAACGTTTGACTTTGTGCGCGTGTGATGTGTTGTGGGTGTAAATTAATAGTGTTTTTGGTTAAACCATCTCTCTTTGTCCACAGTGAGTTGCGTGGTGGTCTGTCTCCAGTATCCAGAGAGACCCAGAGCGCATCAAGGAACACACACTACCACCACAATATGAAGAGAAAGACAACACAAAGAAGACACAATACATAATGAATGATAAATACATCTGCTAAATGCATTATTATGATGCATGACATAGCAGCTAATAGGTTATTTTGCATTGCGTATTATGCAGATGAATGCACATATAATGCATTATGAAGAGGGTATTCATAGGAGGTGTTACCATAGGAGGTGTTACCATAAGAGGTGTTACCATAGGAGGTGTTACCATAGGAGTTGTTAACATAGGTGTTACCATAGCCATAGGAGGTGTTACCATAGGAGGTGTTACCATAGTTGGTGTTACCATAGCCATAGGAGGTGTGACCATAGGAGGTGTTTCCATAGCCATAGGAGGTGTTACCATATGAGGTGTTACCATAGGAGGTGTTACCATAGCCATAGGAGGTGTTACCATAGGAGGTGTTACCATAGGAGGTGTTACCATAGGAGGTGTTACCATAGGAGGTGTTACCATAGCCATATGAGGTGTTACCATAGGAGGTGTTACCATAGCCATAGGAGGTGTTACCATAGGAGGTGTTTCCATAGCCATAGGAGGTGTTACCATATGAGGTGTTACCATAGGAGGTGTTACCATAGCCATAGGAGGTGTTACCACAGGAGGTGTTACCGTAGCAGGTGTTACCATAGGAGGTGTTACCATAGCCATATGAGGTGTTACCATAGCCATATGAGGTGTTACCATAGGAGGTGTTACCATAGCCATAGGAGGTGTTACCATAGGAGGTGTTACCATAGGAGGTGTTACCATATGAGGTGTTACCATAGCCACAGGAGGTGTTACCACAGGAGGTGTTACCATAGGAGGTGTTACCATAGGAGGTGTTACCATAGCCATATGAGGTGTTACCATAGGAGGTGTTACCATAGGAGGTGTTACCATAGGAATTGTTACCATAGGAGGTGTTACCATAGCCATAGGAGGTGTTACCATAGGAGGTGTTACCATAGGAGTTGGTAACATAGGAGGTGTTACCATAGCCATAGGAGCTGTTACCATAGGAGGTGTTACCATAGGATGTGTTACCATAGGAGGTGTTACCATAGCCATAGGAGGTGTTACCATAGGAGGTGTTACCATAGCCATAGGAGGTGTTACCATAGGAGGTGTTTCCATAGCCATATGAGGTGTTACCATGTGAGGTGTTACCATAGGAGGTGTTACCATAGCCATAGGAGGTGTTACCACAGGAGGTGTTACCACAGGAGGTGTTACCATAGGAGGTGTTACCATAGCCATAGGAGGTGTTACCACAGGAGGTGTTACCATAGGAGGTGTTACCATAGCCATAGGAGGTGTTACCATAGGTGTTTCCATAGCCATAGGAGGTGTTACCATATGAGGTGTTACCATAGGAGGTGTTACCATAGCCATAGGAGGTGTTACCACAGGAGGTGTTACCATAGGAGGTGTTACCATAGGAGGTGTTACCATAGGAGGTGTTACCATAGCCATAGGAGGTGTTACCATAGGAGGTGTTACCATAGGAGGTGTTACTATAGGAGGTGTTACGATAGGAGAAGTTACCATAGGAGGTGTTTCCATAGCCATAGGAGGTGTTACCATATGAGGTGTTACCATAGGAGGTGTTACCATAGCCATAGGAGGTGTTACCACAGGAGGTGTTACTATAGGAGGTGTTACAATAGGAGGTGTTACTATAGGAGGTGTTACCATAGGAGGTGTTACCATAGGAGGTGTTACCATAGGAGGTATTACCATAGGAGGTGTTACCATAGGAGGTGTTACCATAGCCATAGGAACTGTTACCATAGGAGGTGTTACCATAGCCATAGGAGGTATTACCATAGGAGGTGTTTCCATAGCCATAGGAGGTGTTACCATATGAGGTGTTACCATAGGAGGTGTTACCATAGCCATAGGAGGTGTTACCACAGGAGGTGTTACCACAGGAGGTGTTACCATAGGAGGTGTTACCATAGCCATAGGAGGTGTTACCACAGGAGGTGTTACCACAGGAGGTGTTACCATAGGAGGTGTTACAATAGGAGGTGTTACCATAGCCATATGAGGTGTTACCATAGGAGGTGTTACCATAGCCATATGAGGTGTTACCATAGGAGGTGTTACCATAGCCATAGGAGGTGTTACCATAGGTGTTTCCATAGCCATAGGAGGTGTTACCATATGAGGTGTTACCATAGGAGGTGTTACCATAGCCATAGGAGGTGTTACCACAGGAGGTGTTACCATAGGAGGTGTTACCATAGGAGGTGTTACCATAGGAGGTGTTACCATAGCCATAGGAGGTGTTACCATAGGAGGTGTTAGCATAGGAGGTGTTACCATAGGAGGTGTTACTATAGGAGGTGTTACGATAGGAGAAGTTACCATAGGAGGTGTTTCCATAGCCATAGGAGGTGTTACCATATGAGGTGTTACCATAGGAGGTGTTACCATAGCCATAGGAGGTGTTACCACAGGAGGTGTTACTATAGGAGGTGTTACTATAGGAGGTGTTACTATAGGAGGTGTTACCATAGGAGGTGTTACCATAGGAGGTGTTACCATAGGAGGTATTACCATAGGAGGTGTTACCATAGGAGGTGTTACCATAGCCATAGGAACTGTTACCATAGGAGGTGTTACCATAGCCATAGGAGGTATTACCATAGGAGGTGTTTCCATAGCCATAGGTGGTGTTACCATATGAGGTGTTACCATAGGAGGTGTTACTATAGCCATAGGAGGTGTTACCACAGGAGGTGTTACCATAGGAGGTGTTACCATAGGAGGTGTTACCATAGCCATATGAGGTGTTACCATAGGAGGTGTTACCATAGCCATATGAGGTGTTACCATAGGAGATGTTACCATAGGAGGTGTTACCATAGGAGTTGTTACCATAGGAGGTGTTATCATAGCCGTAGGAGGTGTTACCATAGGAGGTGTTACCATAGGAGGTGTTACCATAGGAGGTGTTACCATAGGAGGTGTTACCATAGCCATAGGAGGTGCTACCATAGAGGTGTTACCATAGGAGGCATTACCATAGGATGTGTTACCATTGGAGGTGTTACCATAGCCATAGGAGGTGTTACCATAGCCATAGGAGGTGTTACCATAGCCATAGGAGGTGTTGCCATAGGTGGTGTTACCATAGGAGGTGTTACCATAGGAGGTGTTACCATAGCCAAAGGAGTTGTTACCATAGGAGGTGTTACCATAGGAGGTGTTACCATAGGAGGTGTTACCATAGGAGGTGTTACCATAGGAGGTGTTACCATAGCCATAAGAGGTGTTGCCGTAGGAGGTGTTACCATAGTTGGTGTTACCATAGCCATAGGAGGTGTTACCATAGGAGGTGTTACCATAGGAGGTGTTACCATAGCCATACGAGGTGTTACCATAGGAGGTGTTACCATAGGAGGTGTTACCATAGGAGGTGTTACCATAGGAGGTGTTACCATTGCCATAGGAGGTGTTACCATAGGAGGTGTTACCATAGGAGGTGTTACCATAGGAGGTGTTACCATAGAATGTGTTACCATAGGATGTGTTACCATAGGATGTGTTACCATAGGAGGTGTTACCATAGCCATAGGAGGTATTACCATAGGAGGTGTTTCCATAGCCATAGGAGGTGTTACCATATGAGGTGTTACCATAGGAGGTGTTACTATAGCCATAGGAGGTGTTACCACAGGAGGTGTTACCATAGGAGGTGTTACCATAGGAGGTGTTACCATAGCCATATGAGGTGTTACCATAGGAGGTGTTACCATAGCCATATGAGGTGTTACGATAGGAGATGTTACCATAGGAGGTGTTACCATAGGAGGTGTTACCATAGGAGGTGTTATCATAGCCGTAGGAGGTGTTACCATAGGAGGTGTTACCATAGGAGGTGTTACCATAGGAGGTGTTACCATAGCCATAGGAGGTGCTACCATAGAGGTGTTACCATAGGAGGCATTACCATAGGATGTGTTACCATTGGAGGTGTTACCATAGCCATAGGAGGTGTTACCATAGCCATAGGAGGTGTTACCATAGCCATAGGAGGTGTTGCCATAGCCATAGGAGGTGTTGCCATAGGTGGTGTTACCATAGGAGGTGTTACCATAGGAGGTGTTACCATAGCCAAAGGAGTTGTTACCATAGGAGGTGTTACCATAGGAGGTGTTACCATAGGAGGTGTTACCATAGCCATAAGAGGTGTTGCCGTAGGAGGTGTTACCATAGGTGGTGTTACCATAGCCATAGGAGGTGTTACCATAGGAGGTGTTACCATAGGAGGTGTTACCATAGCCATACGAGGTGTTACCATAGGAGGTGTTACCATAGGAGGTGTTACCATAGGAGGTGTTACCATTGCCATAGGAGGTGTTACCATAGGAGGTGTTACCATAGGAGGTGTTACCATAGCCATAGGAGGTGTTACCATAGGAGGTGTTTCCATAGCCATAGGAGGTGTTACCATAGGAGGTGTTACCATAGCCATAGGTGGTGTTACCATAGGTGGTGTTACCATAGGAGGTGTTACCATAGGAGGTGTTGCCATAGGAGGTGTTATCATAGGAGGTGTTACCATAGGAGGTGTGTTACCATAGGAGGTGTTACCATAGGTGGTGTTACCATAGGAGGTGTTACCATAGGAGGTGTTACCATAGGAGGTGTTACCATAGCCATAGGAGGTGTTGCCGTAGGAGGTGTTACCATAGGAGGTGTTACCATAGCCATAGGAGGTGTTACCATAGGAGGTGTTATCATAGCCATAGGAGGTGTTACCATAGGAGGTGTTACCATAGGAGGTGTTACCATAGCCATAGGAGGTGTTACCGTAGGAGGTGTTACCATAGGAGGTGTTACCATAGGAGGTGTTACCATAGCCATAGGAGGTGTTACCAGAGGAGGTGTTACCATAGGAGGTGTTACCATAGGAGGTGTTACCATAGCCATAGGAGGTGTTGCCATAGGTGGTGTTACCATAGGAGGTGTTACCATAGGAGGTGTTACCATAGCCATAGGAGTTGTTACCATAGGAGGTGTTACCATAGCCATAGGAGGTATTACCATAGGAGGTTTTACCATAGCCATAGGAGGTGATACCATAGGTGGTGTTACCATAGGAGGTGTTACCATGGGAGGTTTTACCATAGGAGGTGTTACCATAGCCATAGGAGGTGTTACCATAGGAGGTGTTACCATAGGAGGTGTTACCATAGGAGGTGTTACCATAGCCATAGGAGGTGTTACCATAGAAGGTGTTACCATAGGAGGTGTTACTATAGGATGTGTTACTATAGGATGTGTTACAATAGGAGGTGTTACAATAGGAGGTGTTACCATAGGAGGTGTTACCATAGCCATAGGAGGTGTTACCATAGGAGGTGTTACCATAGGAGGTGTTACCATAGCCATAGGAGGTGTTACCGTAGGAGGTGTTACCGTAGGAGGTGTTACCGTAGGAGGTGTTACCATAGGAGGTGTTACCATAGGAGGTGTTACTATAGGATGTGTTGCCATAGGAGTGGTTACTATAGGAGGTGTTACAATAGGAGGTGTTACCATACGCATACGACACACAATTAATCTTCTCCTTTCCCCCTTCTGATAACCAAGTAGTGAATCGCATCTCTGCATGTCTGGCAGACAAATCAGTGTGGATGACGGATCACCACCTCAAGCTGAACCTCGGCAAGACGGAGCTGCTCTTCCTCCCGGGAAAGGACTGCCCGTTCCATGATCTCGCCATCACAACTCGCCATCACAACTCCATTGTGTCCTCCTCCCAGAGTGCTAAGAGCCTTGGCGTGACCCTGGACAATACCCTGTCCTTCTCCACTAACATCAAGGCGGTGACCCGATCCTGTAGGTTCATGCTCTACAACATTCGCAGAGTACGACCCTGCCTCACACAGGAAGCGGCGCAGGTCCTAATCCAGGCACTTGTCATCTCCCGTCTGGATTACTGCAACTCGCTGTTGGCTGGGCTCCCTGCCTGTGCCATAAAACCCCTACAACTCATCCAGAACGCCGCAGCCCATCTGGTGTTCAACCTTCCCAAGTTCTCTCACGTCACCCCGCTCCTCTGCACACTATCACTGGCTTCCAGTTGAAGCTCGCATCTGCTACAAGACCATGTGCTTGCCTACGGAGCTGTGAGGGTAACGGCACCTCCGTACCTTCAGGCTCTGATCAGGCCCTACACCCAAACAAGGGCACTGCGTTCATCCACCTCTGGCCTGCTCGCCTCCCTACCTCTGAGGAAGCACAGTTCCCGCTCAGCCCAGTCAAAACTGTTCGCTGCTCTGGCACCCCAATGGTGGAACAAGCTCCCTCACGACGCCAGGACAGCGGAGTCAATCACCACCTTCCGGAGACACCTGAAACCCCACCTCTTTAAGGAATACCTGGGATAGGATAAAGTAATCCTTCTAACCCCCCCCCCCCTTAAAAGATTTAGATGCACTATTGTAAAGTGGTTGTTCCACTGGATATTATAAGGTGAATGCACCATTTTGTAAGTCGCTCTGGATAAGAGCGTCTGCTAAATGACTTAAATGTAAATGTAAATGTACACATACATACATACACACTGTATATATACACATACATACATACACACTGTATATATACACATACATACATACACACTGTATATATACACATACATACATACACACTGTATATATACACATACATACATACACACTGTATATATACACATACATACATACACACTGTATATATACACATACATACATAATATATACAGAAAAAAACAGTGACATACAAAGGGATCAAAAGAAAAGGCAGGGCCAGCCATGACTATGGCATTGGAAGCAATGACAAGTCCTGGTGTATACAGCACCAAATGCATTTTCATCATAATGGTCCTGTTATTAAATTCCCCCCCTTTAGGGACCCCTCCAAGCACAGAATAGGAGTGTATCTGGACTGGCCGGCCAGCACCCTGTCCTTCTACACGGTCTTCTCTGACACATTGACCCACATGTACACATTCCACACCACATTCACTGAGCCCCTCTATCCAGCTTTTGGACTAGCCGGCTGTTACCCTTGCTCAGTGTCTTTGTGCCAGGTAGAGTAGCCTTCTCGGTCCTGGAGGAACACCTGGGTCTCCATGACAACAGTCACACACACACCCTTCGGTTCTAACACGACCGTGTGACTTGATGGCTTTGACAGTGGTCATGACTTCAGATATGGATATTAATAAATCAGTTGTTGTGAGGAGATGACTTTATTATATTCCTGTGACTGTACATCCATGTTCTGTTATGTTAGTGCAGTTCTGTAAAATGCCTTTGACTTTGAATAGGATACATATTATTGTTAAGTGTCACAACACACACGTCTCTGTCTGTGTACAGTAGGCCAGAGTTTCTCAAGAAAAATAAAGCTTTGGTTTAGACACTCATTTAATTTTAGTATTCACTGATATTGGTCAATGTTGGTGGTGAATATTGAAGTGAATTTGGTGGATTTCCAGATAGAGGTATAAACACACAACCTTCTGGACCAGATAGAGGTATAAACACACAACCTTCTGGACCAGATAAAGGTATAAACACACAACCTTCTAGACCAGATAGAGGTATAAACACACAACCTTCTAGACCAGATAGAGGTATAAACACACAACCTTCTAGACCAGATAGAGGTATAAACACACAACCTTGTAGACCAGATAGAGGTACAAACACACAACCTTCTAGACCAGATAGAGGTACAAACACACAACCTTCTAGACCAGAAGGAGGTATAAACACACAAACCTCTGGACCAGATAGAGGTATAAACACACAACCTTAATTCCTATTGATTATTTATATACATGACAGGTTAGGAGCAGAAGCAGGGAGACTGAGTAGAGGGAATATAAATGCATATACAGTCCTCATATGTATTTTGACAATAAAGCTACAATTGAACATTTGGTTCTATACATCAGCATTTTAGCAAATATTTAATATGTGGAGACAGTATATAATGTCACCTTTTATTTTAAGGTATTTTCATGCATGTCTGTTTCACAGTTTAGAAATGAAAGCACGTTATGTATCTAGTCCCCCCATTTGAAGAAGTCATAAGTATTCTGACCAATTCACTTAGAGCAGTGTTTCCCAACTCCGGTCCCAGAGTAGTCTACTCCCAACAGCACACGTTTTGCTGTAGCCCCAGAGGTACTCGAGGACCGGAGTTGGGAAACACTGTCTTGGAGTGTATTGAAGTAGTCAAATCTTTAATATTTAGTCCCATATTCCTTACACGCAATGACTACATGAAGT
Source organism: Salmo salar (assembly GCF_965601325.2). Classification (NCBI taxonomy): domain Eukaryota; kingdom Metazoa; phylum Chordata; class Actinopteri; order Salmoniformes; family Salmonidae; genus Salmo; species Salmo salar. The sequence goes on from NW_027675388.1 coordinate 528,854, forward strand.
TGGTGACTCTACAAACTCTACAAAGATGCATTTGCAGTTTGTTTTGGTTGTGGACAAAAAAAACATAATTTTGGAATATGTTTTGCTCCATAGGAGCCTGAAATGTAGCCTGTTAGAAGTGAAGTAGAGTAAAACAAATGACCTACTGCTTTACCACAGACAACAGTAACACATCGGTTATCACAAAATGAGCACAACGTTTGGTACTCAAAATAGTACAAAACCACAACCACTTATGGTTCAATGCAACTGAGGTCTTCTAGACTGAAGACAGACAACAACGACAAGACACATTTCTACAAAAAGATGACATTTATTTATTCATATTTCAAGAAAATATGTGTAACATTTAGCATTTTTACCAGAAGAAAATACAGTACAAATCCTTTCCAGCAGAGGGAGAAAGATAAGTAGAGGAGGTAGCCTAGTGGTTAAAGAGTTGGGCCAGTAACCAAAATGTTGATGGATTGAATCCCTGAGCTGACAAAGTAAGAATCTGTTGTTCTGCCCCTGAACGAGGCAGTTCACCCACTGTTCCCCGGTAGGCTGTCATTGTAAATAAGGATTTGTTCTTAACTAACTTGCCTAGTTAAATAAAGTTTAACTTTCAAAAAAGGAGAGGGGAGTCGGTGAATATGGAGTCTCTGTTGGTTTTGTCTCTCACAATCCAAAGCGGGACACCAGCTTCTCCTGATCATCCAGGTCTTTCTGCACCTTCTTCCTCATGTAGAATATGAGGCAGAGGGACAGAAACATGTACATTAACTTAATAATAATAATCATCTGCCATTTAGAAGATACTTTTATCCAAAACATACATTTTACGTATGGGTGGTCCCGGGAATCAGACCCACTATCCTGGCATTGCAAGCGCCACGCTCTACAAACTGAACTACATTTAGCAACTTCCATAACAACTAAATGTTTCCATTCAACTACACACTGACTTTGCATTCAACTAAAGTAGGCAAAAACAACCACACATCACAATCATTGCAAGTAAAATGTTCAAGAAACAGCAGCTATCTGAAGGGATATGTTTTCAGACAGATGTTCTAAACATAAAGGAAGGAAGTCACATGTCACATGATTCCAACTATTTAATACAACCATTGTTGAGAGACTTCCTTTCTTTCTTTGGATACTGTTTACCCTCCGTTGCTCAGCAACTCTACAAACATTTAGCGGTGTGCCTCAGCCCATGCTTTTTAAGAGACTGCTGCTCTGACAGCTTGGTTACTGGGGCATTGAACTGGCAACATCTAGTTTGTGTGTGTTAGTGTGTAGTGTGTGTAGCATATATGTTGATGTGTATTTCAGAGTGGGTCTATGTGTAACATATATGTTGATGTGTAGTTCATGTGGGTCTATGTTAACATATATGTTGATGTGTAGTTCAGAGTGGGTCTATGTTAACCTCTCAGGGAAAGGTGGGACGCTTGCGTCCCACCTAGTCAACAGCCAGTTGAATCCCGTGGCGCGATATTTGAATACCTTAGAAATGCTATTACTTCAATTTCTCAAACATATGACTATTTTACACCATTTTAAAGACAAGACTCTCGTTAATCTAACCACACTGTCCGATTTCAAAAAGGCTTTACAACGAAAGAAAAACATTAGATTATGTCAGCAGAGTACCCAGCCAGAAATAATCAGACACCCATTCTTTCTTATTTATATCAAAAACCAGCTTTTTACATTAGCATGTGACGTTCAGAACTAGCAAACTTCCGATGAATTTACTAACAATTTACTAAATTACTCACGACAAACGTTCACAAAAAGCATAACAATTATTTTAAGAATTATAGATACAGAACTCCTCTATGCACTCGATATGTCCGATTTTAAAATAGCTTTTTGGTGAAAGCTCATTTTGCAATATTTTAACCTCTCTAGGCTAGGCGGGACGAATTCGTCCCACCTACGTAACAGCCACTGCTATCCTGTGGCGCGATTTTCAAAACCTTAAAAATCCTATTACTTCAATTTCTCAAACATTTGACTATTTTACAGCCATTTAAAGACAAGACTCTCGTTAATCTAACCACACTGTCCGATTTCAAAAAGGCTTTACAACGAAAGCAAAACATTAGATTATGTCAGCAGAGTACCAAGCCAGAAATAATCAGACACCCATTTTTCAAGCCAGCATATAATGTCACCAAAACCCAGAAGACAGCTAAATGCAGCACTCACCTTTGATGATCTTCATCAGATGACAACCCTAGGACATTATGTTATACAATACATGCATGTTTTGTTCAATCAAGTTCATATTTATATCAAAAACCAGCTTTTTACATTAGCATGTGACGTTCAGAACTAGCATACCCCCCGCAAACTTCCGGGGAATTCGCTAACATTTTACTAAATTACTCACGATAAACGTTCACAAAAAGCATAACAATTATTTTAAGAATTATAGATACAGACCTCCTCTATGCACTCGATATGTCCAATTTTAAAATAGCTTTTTGGTGAAAGCACATTTTGCAATATTCTAAGTACATAGCCCAGGCATCACGGGCTCGCTATTTAGACACCCGGCAAGTTTAGCACTCACCATAATCATATTTACTATTATAAAAGTTTCATTACCTTTTGTTGTCTTCGTCAGAATACACACCCACGACTGCTACTTCAATAACAAATGTTGGTTTGGTCCAAAATAATCCATCGTTATATCCGAATAGCGGCGTTTTGTTCGTGCGTTCCAGACACTATCCGAAATATTAAAGAAGTGTCACAAGCATGGCGCAATTCGTGACAATAAAATTCTAAGTATTCCATTACCGTACTTCGAAGCATGTCAACCGCTGTTTAAAATCAATTTTTACGACATTTTTCTCGTAGAAAAGCGATAATATTCCGACAGGGAATCTCCTTTTCGGCAAACAGAGGAAAAAATCCCAAAGGCGGGGGCGGTCGGGGTCATGCGCATAAGCCAGTGTCTCTTGATCGGCCACTTGAGAAAGGCGATAATGTGTTTCAGCCTGGGGCTGGAATGACGACATTCTGTTTTTTCCCGGGCTCTGAGAGCCTATGGAAGACGTGGGAAGTGTCACGTTAGAGCAGAGATCCTTAGTAAATGATAGAGATGGAAAAGAAGTTCAACAAATGGTCAGACAGGCCACTTCCTGTAAAGGAATCTCTCAGGTTTTGACCTGCCATTTGAGTTCTGTTATACTCACAGACACCATTCAAACAGTTTTAGAAAATTTAGGGTGTTTTCTATCCATATGTAATAAGTATATCCATATTCTAGTTACTGGGTAGGAGTGGTAACCAGATTAAATCGGGTATGTTTTTTATCCAGCCGTGTCAATGCTGCCCCCTAGCCCTAACAGGCTAAGTACATAGCCCAGCCATCACGGGCTAGCTATTTAGACACCCAGCAAGTTTAGCCTTCACCAAAATCAGATAGACTATGACAAAAATGTTATTACCTTTGCTGTTCTTCGTCAGAATGCACTCCCAGGACTTCTACTTCAATAACAAATGTTGGTTTGGTCCCAAATAGTCCATCGTTATATCCAAACAGCGACGTTTTGTTCGTGCGTTCAGGACACTATCCCAAATGGTAAATAAGGGTCATGCGCATGGCGCATTTCGTGACCAAAAAATTCTAAATATTCCATTACCGTACTTCGAAGCATGTCAACCGCTGTTTAAAATCAATTTTTATGCAATTTATCTCGTAAAAAAGCGATAATATTCCGACCGGGAATATGCGTTTCGCTAAATAGAGGAAAAAAAGGAAGACGGGGGCGACCAGTGCACGCGCCTAATGCCCATTGTCTACTGATCGGCCACTTGCCAAAGGCGATAATGGGTTTCAGCCTGGGGCTCCAAAGCCACGATTCAAATTTCTGGCGCCTTCTGAGAGCCTATGGGAGCGTTAGAAAATGTCACGTCATGCCAGAGATGGCCTATTTTGGATAGAGATGGCATAGAAGGTTTTTTATCCGGCCGTGCAAATACTGCCCCCTATCCCCAACAGGTTAACATATATGTTGATGGATAGTTCAGAGTGGGTCTATGTTAACATATATGTTGATGGGTAGTTCAGAGTGGGTCTATGTTAACATATATGTTGATGGGTAGTTCAGAGTGGGTCTATGTTAACATATATGTTGATGTGTAGTTCAGAGTGGGTCTATGTTAACATATATGTTGATGTGTAGTTCAGAGTGGGTCTATGTGTAACATATATGTTGATGGGTAGTTCAGAGTGAGTCTATGTTAACATATATGTTGATGGGTATTTCAGAGAGGGTCTATGTTAGCATATATGTTGATGGGTAGTTCAGAGTGGGTCTATGTGTAACATATATGTTGATGGATAGTTCAGAGTGAGTCTATGTGTAACATATATGTTGATGGGTAGTTCAGAGTGAGTCTATGTTAACATATATGTTGATGGGTAGTTCAGAGTGGGTCTATGTTAACATATATGTTGATGGGTAGTTCAGAGTGGGTCTATGTGTAACATATATGTTGATGGGTAGTTCAGAGTGAGTCTATGTGTAACATATATGTTGATGGGTAGTTCAGAGTGAGTCTATGTTAACATATATGTTGATGGGTAGTTCAGAGTGAGTCTATGTTAACATATATGTTGATGGATAGTTCAGAGTGAGTCTATGTTAACATATATGTTAATGTTTCCCTGCACTGCATATTTAAGAAGTGAATAGAGTATCTCCTATTTCAGAAGTGAATATAGAGTATCTCCTATTTCAGAAGTGAATAGAGTATCTCCTATTTCAGAAGTGAATATAGAGTATCTCCTATTTCCGAAGTGAATAAAGTATCTCCTATTTCAGAAGTGAATATAGAGTATCTCCTATTTCAGAAGTGAATATAGAGTATCTCCTATTTCAGAAGTGAATAGAGTATCTCCCATTTCAGAAATGTCACCTATGTATTTATTTACCTAAGTTATCTTTAGATTTTAAACAAACTTGGAGCTTGACATCACCCTTCGAGAGAGTCACACTAACGATGTACCGGCAAAGTAACTTTCAAACACACATATCTGTATACTAATTGTATGCATTTGGGGGTGTGTGTGTATATATATATGTGTGTACCTGGTACAGAGCACATCCTCATGGAGAGAGCCTTGACAGCGTTGACACTGTCGACAGGCGAGAGAAGCGCTCCTCCAGCATACTTAAGTGGAAGATCTTCACGACCTAGACAGTTGTGAAGAGGAAAATATTTGGCATGGGCCCTCAGATCCTCAAAAGGTTCTACAGCTGCACCATCGAGAGCATCCTGACGGGTTGCATCACTGCCTGGTATGGCAACTGTTCGGACCTCCGACCGCAAGGCACTACAGAGGGTAGTGCGAACGGCCCAGTACATCACCGGGGCCAAGCTTCCTGCCATCCAGGAACTCTATACCAGGCGGTGTCAGAGGAAGGCCCCCCCCCCCCACTCTCTGTTATCATCTATGCATAGTCACTTTAATAACTCTACCTACATGTACATATTACCTACTAACCGGTGCCCCCACACATTGACTCTGTACCGGTACCCCCTGTATATAGTCTAGCTATTGTTATTCAACTAAAAATGGTCCAAGACTCCAGGCACCCTATTCAGACTGTTCTCTCTGCTACCGCACGGCAAGCGGTACCGGAGCACCAAGTCTAGATCCGAGAGGCTTCTAAACACCTTCTACCCCCAAGCCATAAGACTCCTGTACATCTAATCAAATGGCTACCCAGACTATTTGCATTGCCCCCACCCCCACCACCCTCTTTCAAATCAAATCAAAGTTTATTTGTCACGTGTGCCGAATACAACAGGTGTAGACCTTACAGTGAAATGCTGACTTACAGGATCTAACCAATAGTGCGAAAAAAAATGTGTGTGTGTGTGTGTGTGTGTGTGTGTGTGTGTGTGTGTGTGTGTAGGTAAGTAAAGAAATAAAACACCAGTAAAAATACATTTGAAAATAAAAGTAGCGAGGCTATATACAGACACCGGTTAGTCAGGCTTTTTGAGGTAGTATGTACATGTAGGTATGGTTAAAGTGACTATGCATAGTATATGATGAACAGAGAGTAGCAGCAGCATAAAAAGAGGGGTTGGCGGGTGGTGGGACACAATGCAGATAGCCCGGTTAGCCAATGTGCAGGGAGCACTGGTTGGTCGGCCCAATTGAGGTAGTATAGACATGAATGTATAGTTAAAGTGACTATGCATATAAGATAAACAAAGAGTAGCAGCAGCATAAAAGAGGGGTTGGGGGGGCACACAATGCAAATAGTCTGGGTAACCATTACCTGTTCAGGAGTCTTATGGCTTGGGGGTAAAAACTGTTGAGAAGCCTTTTTATCCTAGACTTGGTGCTCCGGTGCCGCTTGCCATGCGGTAGTAGACAGAACAGTCTATGACCGGGGTGGCTGGGGTCTTTGACAATTTTTAGGGCCTTCCTCTGACACCGCCTGGTGTAGAGGTCCTGGATGGCAGGCAGCTTATCCCCAGTGATGTATTGGGCTGTACGCACTACCCTCTGAAGTGCCTTGCGGTCAGAGGCCGAGCAATTGCCGTACCAGACAGTGATTGAACTGGTCAGGATGCTCTCGATGTTGCAGCTGTAGAACCTTTTGAGGATCTCAGGACCCATGCCAAATCTTTTTAGTTTCCTGAGGGGGAATAGGCTTTGTCGTGCCCTCTTCATGACTGTCTTAGTGTGTTTGGACCATTCTAGTTTGTTGTTGATGTGGACACCAAGGAATTTGAAGCTCTCAACCTGCTCCACTACACCACCGTCGATGAGAATGGGGATGTGCTCGGTGCTCCTTTTCCTGTTCCTGTAGTCCACAATCATCTCCTTAGTCTTGGTTACGTTGAGGGAAAGGTTGTTATTCTGGCTCCACCTGGCCAGGTCTCTGACCTCCTCCCTATAGGCTGTCTCGTTGTTGTCGGTGATCAGGCCTACCACTGTTGTGTCGTCACAGCTAATATGTAGAAGATCTATTCCTGTATGGACAAAGTGCCTCTGATCAAGGATGACTGATCAGGTCCTCCTTGTCCCTGTAATCAGCAGCTGCTGGGGGGATAATTACAGTGGCAGTTTGGAGAAAAAAAATATCCATTCAGAAAGTTTCCTTAAAGTAGTCTGTCTGAACTCCATCTCGTAATAAGAGACAGATTTTTACCTTTACATTTTTACCAGCTCAGAGATTCAAACCAGCAACCTTTCGGATACTGGCCCAACGCTCTAACCACTAAGCTACCTGCATGACTCAAGTAGTATTGTACTGCCGTCCCAAGTAATATTTTACTGGGTGACTTTCACTTTTACTTGAGTCATTTTCTATTAAGGTATTTTTTACTTTTACCCAAGTATGACAATTGGATACTTTTCCACCACTGCTCATTAGAGTCCTCCAGCCACTTTGAACAACATGATCTTTCATAGACACTGCTTCCCACAAGGGAATGACTGCAGCAGGTCATGATTAAAGACAGTACAGTATGACGATAGACAGAATGACTGCAGCAGGTCATGATTAAAGACAGTACAGTATGACGATAGACAGAATGACTGCAGCAGGTCATGATTAAAGACAGTACAGTATGACGATAGACAGAATGACTGCAGCAGGTCATGATTAGAGACAGTACAGTATGACGATAGACAGAATGACTGCAGCAGGTAATTATTAAAGACAGTACAGTATGACAATAGACAGAATGACTGCAGCAGGTCATGATTTAAGACAGTACAGTATGACGATAGACAGAATGACTGCAGCAGGTAATGATTAAGGACAGTACAGTATGACGATAGACAGAATGACTGCAGCAGGTAATGATTAAGGACAGTACAGTATGACGATAGACAGAATGACTGCAGCAGGTCATGATTAAAGACAGTACAGTATGACAATAGACAGAATGACTGCAGCAGGTCATGATTTAAGACAGTACAGTATGACGATAGACAGAATGACTGCAGCAGGTCATGATTAAGGACAGTACAGTATGACGATAGACAGAATGACTGCAGCAGGTCATGATTAAAGACAGTACAGTATGACGATAGACAGAATGACTGCAGCAGGTCATGATTAAAGACAGTACAGTATGACGATAGACAGAATGACTGCTTCTCCAATAGAAATCCCTGATCACACTTGCAGGTGATGTCATGGCGACGTTGGCTAGCTAAGCTCATGCGTAGAAACACGTCATCGGGTCTAACGGTTGCCTCGCGCCGACCTGTGCACGTGCACGCCATTAAAACAAAGGCACTCCGACGAAAATTAAACGTGTCCCGATGTTGGACTAATAACATGTTCAGCTACTGAAGACATCGGCTCTAATCTAGTGGACTAATAACATGTTCAGCTACTGAAGACATCGGCTCTAATCTAGTGGAGTAATAACATGTTCAGCTACTGAAGACATCGGCTCTAATCTAGTGGAGTAATAACATGTTCAGCTACTGAAGACATCGGCTCTAATCTAGTGGAGTAATAACATGTTCAGCTACTGAAGACATCGGCTCTAATCTAGTGGACTAATAACATGTTCAGCTACTGAAGACATCGGCTCTAATCTAGTGGACTAATAACATGTTCAGCTACTGAAGACATCGGCTCTAATCTAGTGGACTAATAACATGTTCCACTACTGAAGACATCGGCTCTAATCTAGTGGAGTAATAACATGTTCAGCTACTGAAGACATCGGCTCTAATCTAGTGGACTAATAACATGTTCAGCTACTGAAGACATCGGCTCTAATCTAGTGGAGTAATAACATGTTCAGCTACTGAAGACATCGGCTCTAATCTAGTGGAGTAATAACATGTTCAGCTACTGAAGACATCGGCTCTAATCTAGTGGAGTAATAACATGTTCCACTACTGAAGACATCGGCTCTAATCTAGTGGAGTAATAACATGTTCTACTACTGAAGACATCGGCTCTAATCTAGTGGAGTAATAACATGTTCTACTACTGAAGACATCGGCTCTAATCTAGTGGAGTAATAACATGTTCAGCTACTGAAGACATCGGCTCTAATCTAGTGGAGTAATAACATGTTCTACTACTGAAGACATCGGCTCTAATCTAGTGGACTAATAACATGTTCAGCTACTGATGACATCGGCTCTAATCTAGTGGAGTAATAACATGTTCAGCTACTGAAGACATCGGCTCTAATCTAGTGGACTAATAACATGTTCTACTACTGAAGACATCGGCTCTAATCTAGTGGAGTAATAACATGTTCTACTACTGAAGACATCGGCTCTAATCTAGTGGAGTAATAACATGTTCTACTACTGAAGACATCGGCTCTAATCTAGTGGAGTAATAACATGTTCAGCTACTGAAGACATCGGCTCTAATCTAGTGGAGTAATAACATGTTCAGCTACTGAAGACATCGGCTCTAATCTAGTGGAGTAATAACATGTTCAGCTACTGAAGACATCGGCTCTAATCTAGTGGAGTAATAACATGTTCAGCTACTGAAGACATCGGCTCTAATCTAGTGGAGTAATAACATGTTCTACTACTGAAGACATCGGCTCTAATCTAGTGGAGTAATAACATGTTCAGCTACTGAAGACATCGGCTCTAATCTAGTGGAGTAATAACATGTTCAGCTACTGAAGACATCGGCTCTAATCTAGTGGAGTAATAACATGTTCTACTACTGAAGACATCGGCTCTAATCTAGTGGAGTAATAACATGTTCAGCTACTGAAGACATCGGCTCTAATCTAGTGGAGTAATAACATGTTCAGCTACTGAAGACATCGGCTCTAATCTAGTGGAGTAATAACATGTTCAGCTACTGAAGACATCGGCTCTAATCTAGTGGAGTAATAACATGTTCAGCTACTGAAGACATCGGCTCTAATCTAGTGGAGTAATAACATGTTCTACTACTGAAGACATCGGCTCTAATCTAGTGGAGTAATAACATGTTCTACTACTGAAGACATCGGCTCTAATCTAGTGGAGTAATAACATGTTCAGCTACTGAAGACATCGGCTCTAATCTAGTGGAGTAATAACATGTTCTACTACTGAAGACATCGGCTCTAATCTAGTGGACTAATAACATGTTCAGCTACTGAAGACATCGGCTCTAATCTAGTGGAGTAATAACATGTTCAGCTACTGAAGACATCGGCTCTAATCTAGTGGAGTAATAACATGTTCAGCTACTGAAGACATCGGCTCTAATCTAGTGGACTAATAACATGTTCAGCTACTGAAGACATCGGCTCTAATCTAGTGGAGTAATAACATGTTCAGCTACTGAAGACATCGGCTCTAATCTAGTGGAGTAATAACATGTTCAGCTACTGAAGACATCGGCTCTAATCTAGTGGAGTAATAACATGTTCAGCTACTGAAGACATCGGCTCGAATCCAAGATTGTGCCTTTTCGATTTTGAGAAAATTAACAACCAAGGAAGAATTTTTCACTTCTCTCTGACTTCTCAGATAGAAGGACTGTCTTAACTTGCATAAAACGTTTGGATGGAAACCTGGTTAGACACCAAAAAGTTATTTTGGGTAACTTTACAAAATGTGGACAAAACAAAATACCTTAGACAACGTGGGATCATTCTGTAAAATAAACGATGGCAGAAATGGAGGTGGAAAGGACTTTATGCACATATATTGATATAATAATCACCATATGGAAATAAACTTGGAGACATGTGATGCACTATATATCCTAAAGTATGTGGACATCCCTTCAAATGAGTGGATTTGGCTATTTCAGCCACATCCGTTGATGATATGTGTGTAAAATCGAGCAGAGTGCCATGCAATCTCCATAGACAAACACATTGGTAGTAGAATGGCCTTACTGAAGAGCTCAGTGGGTTTCAACATGGCACCTGTCCATAGTATGCCACCTTTCCAACCAGTCAGTTCATTATCAAATGTCTGCCCTGCTAGAGCTGCCCCGGTCAACTGGAGGTGCTCTGTACATACTAGATATTCATTGTCAAACCGCCATTTTGGATTCTTCCAATAACTGTATAGTGGTTTTTTATACATTTGATCTTTTTGGGGGCCCCGAGTGGCCTAAGGCACTACATCTCAGTGCAAGAGGCGTCACTACAAACCCTGGTTCAATTCCAGGCTGTATCAAAACCGGTCGTGATTGGGAGTCCCATAAGGGTGGTGCACAATTGGCCCAGCATCGTCCGGGTTTGGCCGGGGTAGGCCGTCATTGTAAATAAGAATTTGTTCTTAACTGACTTGCCTAGTTCACTATGGATCTACAAACAGGTTAGCTTCTTTAAAGCATTTGAAGTGTGTTCTGTGTTACTTCTTTGTCTATCCAATACCAACTGAATGGTGAATGAATGTATTTACAGTGAATCAATCAATCCAGTGGGATTATTGTGTGTTCTGTGTAATTCCTTCCTCTTTTCCAATACTAACTGAATGGTGATTGTCTGGTGTCATTTTGTCTTCTTGTTGTATGTGAGAATAGAAGTTGTTTCTTAGGGGAAGGGAACTGTTTATTTTTTATTCTGTATATTGGAACAAAATTCAACTTCAGTTGAAGAACTGGGATGAGCTACAAATCTCATTGTGGGGTAGGACACATGTTATAAAGATGGTTAAAGCTCCTAAACTGAATGAAGACCACATGTTATAAAGATGGTTACAGCTCCTAAACTGAATGACGGACACATGTTATAAAGATGGTTACAGCTCTTAAACTGAATGATGACCACATGTTATAAAGATGGTTACAGCTCCTTAACTGAAAGACGTCAGCAGCATGTTTCCAATGTCCATACCTGCCTACACCTTTAACACCAGAGACAACATTATTAATCTGGACTATTAAAAGGACCAGGATGAATCAAGCTAGTTTACAGACAAAGACTTAGAAGGAGGATTAAAGCTCCCTAACATGTAATTATATCAAGAAGACTTTATAACTGCCCTGATAAGCTCTTTATTGACAACTCTAATAGGACAACTTGGGTCGACATGAAAGAAGAACTTAATGCCCCATTTGGACCATCATATTATCTGAACACTTAAATGTGGAACTGCAGAATCCCATAATGTCCCAAACTAAGAAATATGGAGTCAGATAAATAAGAGACGGACATCTTCACCTTTCCTGACAAGCTCTGCTTCGTTATAGAACAACCATGAATACACATTAGGAGGAAAGGTGGTTGTCTGGAAAGAGTAGGAGAGGTTTTGTTTTAGCCTCAACACTGATACATTTCACTTCTGCTTTTAGTGTCAACTTGAATTAGAGTGTGGCTGTGGAAGACTGGTCCCTTGATGATGTCTGCAAGTGGCTGAGTACCAATGATCTCCATGATTCCATCCCATCATTCCAAGGTTCACAATCTGTCTGCAGAATGCCAACTCTATTCAACTGTCCACTTTGCAACAAGCCTCCTTTCTCTGTGTCCAGACTACTCACACATATTGTCCTCTATCACCAGCACGAACCACATGTTGTAATGACCTGTGGAGTTAATGGGTGTGGGGAAAACAAATAGATGTTTCAGCATCTATCAGTCACACATCTACCAAAACCACAGAGAGATTTTAAGAGACAACTTAGATGAGAATTGCCCTCATGATGAATTTGAGACTGGGACTGATCCCATTGAAGATGACATGAGCGATGTAGAGAGTCTGCCAGAGGCTGAATATGTTCAAGCCACAGAGATCAACACTGAGCAGCTAATTGAAGATCTCTAAAACAATATCTGTCTTTTTATTTAGTAAATCAGGAAAGAACACTGCATCCCAGCTACGGTACAGAATAACATTGTTGAGGACCTCAGAACCATTTTGGATGCATTTATGACCCACTACAGTGATCCCCTCAGGTTTCATCTGACAAATAAATATGGTTGAACATGACGATCTCAGGGACTTGCTTAACAACTCTGCAGTAATGATGACAGAAGAGATCTACTAACTAGTAATAATATGTCATTCCAGGTATTCATTATCTTACTCTGTCCTATATTGTTCAGAAATACTTTATTTGTACTTCTCTCCATATAGTGTGTTTTCCTCTTTTGTCATCTCACCATGGATCCTGCACTCAGCCGTCTCCCCACCCTGATAATAAAGTGTTTTATTGGTATCTTCCACTAGATGGCAGTAAACACCTGCTGTAACTACACTTTACAACAGCATTCCTTATTCATAAAGGCAGTGTCTCAAAGGAGGAGTGCTGAATCAGGATGAGGTCCCCCCTCTCCATGTAATCTGATTCATTATGATCTAGGATCAGGTCCCCCTCTCCATGTAATCTGATTCATTATGATCTAGGATCAGGTCCCCCCTCTCCATGTAATCTGATCCATTGTGATCTAGGATCAGGTCCCCCCTCTCCATGTAAATGATTCATTATGATCTAGGATCAGGTCCCCCCTCTCCATGTAATCTGATTCATTATGATCTAGGATCAGGTCCCCCTCTCCTTGTAATCTGATTCATTATGATCTAGGATCAGGTCCCCCCTCTCCATGTAATCTGATTCATTATGATATAGGATCAGGTCCCCCCCTCTCCATGTAGTCTGATTCATTATGATCTAGGATCAGGTCCCCCCTCTCCCTGTAATCTGATTCATTATGATATAGGATCAGGTCCCCCCTCTCCATGTGATCTGATTCATTATGATATAGGACCAGGTCCCCCCTCTCCATGTAATCTGATTCATTTTGATCTAGGATCAGGTCCCTCCTCTCCATGTAATCTGATTCATTATGATCTAGGATCAGGTCCCCCCCTCTCCATGTAATCTGATTCATTATGATCTAGGATCAGGTCCCTCCTCTCCATGTAATCTGATTCATTATGATCTAGGATCAGGTCCCCCCCTCTCCATGTAATCTGATTCATTATGATCTAGGATCAGGTCCCCCCTCTCCATGTAATCTGATTCATTATGATCTAGGATCAGGTCCCTCTCTCCATGTAATCTGATTCATTATGACATAGGATCAGGTCCCCCCTCTCCATGTAATCTGATTCATTATGATCTAGGATCAGGTCCCTCCTCTCCATGTAATCTGATTCATTATGATATAGGATCAGGTCCCCCCTTCTCCATGTAATCTGATTCATTATGATCTAGGATCAGGTCCTCCTCTCCTGTAATGTGATTCATTTTGATCTAGGATCAGGTCCCCCCTCTCCATGTAATCTGATTCATTATGATCTAGGATCAGGTCCCCCCTCTCCATATAATCTGATTCATTACGATCTAGGATCAGGTCCCTCCTCTCCATCTAATCTGATTCATTATGATCTAGGATCAGGTCCCCCTCTCCATGTAATCTAATTCATTATGATCTAGGATCAGGTCCCCCCTCTCCATGTAATCTGATTCATTATGATCTAGGATCAGGTCCTCCTCTCCATGTAATCTGATTCATTATGATCTAGGATCAGGTCCCCCTCTCCATGTAATCTGATTCATTATAATCTAGGATCAGGTCCCCCCTCTCCATGTAATCTGATTCATTATGATCTAGGATCAGGTCCCCCCTCTCCATGTAATCTGATTCATTATGATCTAGGATCAGGTCCCCCCTCTCCATGTAATCTGATTCATTATGATCTAAAAGGCTAAACTGATCCTAGATCAGCTCTCCTACTCTTTATGAATACTGTCACAGGTGACTCCTCGAGATGATTTATAAGTTATATTCTTTAAGAATCAATTAGTATCATTCATTGAACTGCTTTGCCATGAACAGATCTGTGAGGTGTTAACTTAAAGGTTGTATATAGACTTTATGGTCATTTTAATGGGGTTGAACAATAGATGGACCCCACACAGAACTTCCAGCAATGCCACATCTTCAGTAACAAGTATTCCAGACACTCTCTTCATATGAACCAGTTGTTATTAAATGAAGGTTTGTGGACAGAAAACCTGTGTCTACGGTAGGATTCTAGTCTAATCTGGGCTGGTTCCTCTGTTCCTAGATATTCAGGAACAGTCGGAGGTGGAGGGGGCTGTGGAGACATTATCCTGACAGCGCTTGTGGAAGGGTGGGTAGACTCTGGACACGGAGCTAACTGGAGCTCGGCAGCATCATCGGTGTTGGGCTTGTGGAAGGGTGGGTAGACTCTGGACACGGAGCTAACTGGAGCTCGGCAGCATCATCACTGTTGGGCTTGTGGAAGGGTGGGTAGACTCTGGACACGGAGCTAACTGGAGCTCGGCAGCATCATCACTGTTGGGCTTGTGGAAGGGTGGGTAGACTCTGGACACGGAGCTAACTGGAGCTCGGCAGCATCATCACTGTTGGGCTTGTGGAAGGGTGGGTAGACTCTGGACACGAAGCTAACTGGAGCTCGGCAGCATCATCACTGTTGGGCTTGTGGAAGGGTGGGTAGACTCTGGACACGGAGCTAACTGGAGCTCGGCAGCATCATCACTGTTGGGCTTGTGGAAGGGTGGGTAGACTCTGGACACGGAGCTAACTGGAGCTCGGCAGCATCATCACTGTTGGGCTTGCCGGCAGCCTCGCTGGTTTGATGATGCTGCTGCTGCTCATCGCTTTTGATTGTCTACTTTTTGTCCATTGTCCATTGTTTGAAGAAGCCTATTGTTATGAAATGTCAGGAGCGCATTTTTTTAAATGTACTTTTAATCTTTTAAGAAACTTTGAAATGAACCACATGGATTCTGACTGAGGACTCAGCTATAACTAGATACCAACAGTGGACAATTCCCAGCAAAAGCATGGTCCTCCAACTGTCAAGAGGAGAACAGGGGGAGTATTCCCCTTGGAGAACCCAGAGTGCAACACTGAAGAAAAACATATTGGAGAATAACAACAATCTCAATCTGAAGCTCTAAAGAAAAAATAGGAATTGTGAAAATCAGGAACACAATTCTTCCTCCTGTCCTACCTATTGTCCCTGTATGAATCAGGACCACCATTCTTCCTCCTGTCCACCTATTGTCCCTGTATGAATCAGGAACACCATTCTTCCTCCTGTCCACCTATTGTCCCTGTATGAATCAGGAACACCATTCTTCCTCCTGTCCACCTATTGTCCCTGTATGAATCAGGACCACCATTCTTCCTCCTGTCCACCTATTGTCCCTGTATGAATCAGGACCACCATTCTTCCTCCTGCCCACCTATTGTCCCTGTATGAATCAGGAACACCATTCTTCCTCCTGTCCAGCTATTGTCCCTGTATGAATCAGGAACACCATTCTTCCTCCTGTCCACCTATTGTCCCTGTATGAATCAGGACCACCATTCTTCCTCCTGTCCACCTATTGTCCCTGTATGAATCAGGACCACCATTCTTCCTCCTGTCCACCTATTGTCCCTGTGTGAATCAGGACCACCATTCTTCCTCCTGCCCCACCTATTGTCCCTGTATGAATCAGGAACACCATTCATCCTCCTGTCCACCTATTGTCCCTGTATGAATCAGGACCACCATTCTTCCTCCTGCCCCACCTATTGTCCCTGTATGAATCAGGACCACCATTCTTCCTCCTGTCCACCTATTGTCCCTGTATGAATCAGGACCACCATTCTTCCTCCAGTCCACCTATTGTCCCTGTATGAACCAGGACCACCATTCTTCCTCCTGTCCACCTATTGTCCCTGTATGAATCAGGACCACCATTCTTCCTCCTGTCCACCTATTGTCCCTGTATGAATCAGGACCACCATTCTTCCTCCTGTCCACCTATTGTCCCTGTATGAATCAGGACCACCATTCTTCCTCCTGTCCACCTATTGTCCCTGTATGAATCAGGACCACCATTCTTCCTCCTGTCCACCTATTGTCCCTGTATGAATCAGGAACACCATTCTTCCTCCTGTCCACCTATTGTCCCTGTATGAATCAGGACCACCATTCTTCCTCCTGTCCACCTATTGTCCCTGTATGAATCAGGACCACCATTCTTCCTCCTGCCCCACCTATTGTCCCTGTATGAATATTAGTTGGCATCTAATTGAAGAACATACTGCTTTATAGATCCCAGCCTTACTTTGAACACTTTCACTGGGCCTCCATTGAGTCTCCATGTGTCAAGCAGTACAGAGAAACGCCCTCTAGATGAGAGCAGAGGCCTGCTCTTGGATCTACCCTGTCTATCCACCAGTTTAGTGACCTTGTTCCATCAATATGTCCATACTACTTCACAAGCCATTTGAGGTCTTGACCAGCAATGTCCCATTGGGCTCAACCAAGCCGAGAGTGAGGTTCTAGAAAGAGGACTGACTTTCATACCAACTCCTAAACAGGTGGACTGACTTTCATACCAACTCCTAAACAGGTGGACTGACTTTCATACCAACTCCTAAACAGGTGGACTGACTTTCATACCAACTCCTAAACAGGTGGACTGACTTTCATACCAACTCCTAAACAGGTGGACTGACTTTCATACCAACTCCTAAACAGGTGGACTGACTTTCATACCAACTCCTAAACAGGTGGACTGGGAGGAGCTCCGGAGGGGATCTACATGTCTATCATAGAAGATTGAAGTTATCAGATCATTGTGAATATGAAACAGATTTTCCTCAGATACTATTTCCAAACCCCTCACATTGGGAACCTCAGTTGGAGTCAGAAACTAGTCAGACTCTGATACGTAGGGATGTGACTTCCTTTTCACAATTCAGAACCAGACCTGTTTATCAGCTTAACCTTACAAATGGTTAAAAACCAAGCTCTAGAAATATAGTGATTAAACCAGCAGATAAGGGGCTCAGATTGTTGTAATGGATAAAGTGAATATCTTCTTGAAGCCAATAGACAATAGGATCATGTTAAACACTATGTTCCATTGTCCCACTCAACACAACCGGAAAACACAAAGATTAATCCAGGTGATAAACTGTATGAGGATAAGTACATTACAGATAAACAGATGGTCTGTCTTTTTGGGACAGATTCTCCAAGGCCTAGGCAGTTTTACTTACTGCCTAAAATACATATCTCCTAAGACGTGGGCAGTTCCCTGCGGCTGACCAATAGGAAGTGATTGTGTCTCAGAGACGTGGGTGGTTCCCTGCAGCTGACCAATAGTAAATGATTGTGTCTCAGAGACGTGGGCGGTTCACTGCGGCTGACCAATAGGAAGTGATTGTGTCTCAGAGACGTGGGCGGTTCCCTGCAGCTGACCAATAGGAAGTGATTGTGTCTCAGAATCTTACCGTATTGCTGAATATATAGACTTTTATTTCTGAATATATAGACTTTTATATCAACCCTTTATCCCAGAAACACCCAGCTATGTTCAGGATACTGATGAATGAAGGGTTCATTACTATTGTAGTACTGACTTTAATATCAACCCTCTATCCCAGAAACACCCAGCTGTGTTCAGGATACTGATGAATGAAGGGTTTATTACTATTGTATTACTGACTTTTATATCAACCCTCTATCCCAGAAACACCCAGCTATGTTCAGGATACTGATGAATGAAGGGTTTATTACTATTGTAGTACTGACTTTTATATCAACCCTCTACCCCAGAAACACCCAGCTATGTTCAGGGTACTGATGAATGAAGGGTTTATTACTATTGTAGTACTGACTTTTATATCAACCCTCTACCCCAGAAACACCCAGCTATGTTCAGGGTACTGATGAATGAAGGGTTTATTACTATTGTAGTACTGACTTTTATATCAACCCTCTATCCCAGAAACACCCAGCTATGTTCAGGGTACTGATGAATGAAGGGTTTATTACTATTGTAGTACTGACTTTTATATCAACCCTCTACCCCAGAAACACCCAGCTATGTTCAGGGTACTGATGAATGAAGGGTTTATTACTATTGTAGTACTGACTTTAATATCAACCCTCTATCCCAGAAACACCCAGCTATGTTCAGGATACTGATGAATGAAGGGTTTATTACTATTGTAGTACTCTTTTTATTAACTTAGCTACTGACTTGTTCTATTGTTGTTGCATTGTCAAGAGGTTAACCTGCAAGGAAGCATTTCAGTACATAATACTTGTATTGTACTTTAAATTATTATAGATATTTTAGGGTTGCCATGGATTTCAAGCAGGCAATGCCATCAGGTCCAAAACCAAAACAAGGAAATTGTAGGAGACAGGCGTGTTGGGGTTTCCTGCCAGCATGACCACCCGCTTCACTTCCTGAACATGAAAAAGGCTGAAAGGTGGGATGCAGTAATAAGGAGTTTTTTTCAGTTTCTTTTTCAGTATTTTATTTGTGTTGATTAATTTAGTTAATTTAGTAAATTGTATTTAGTTATTTAGTGCAGATAATGATGTACTTCTTCTGTAGTTTGTCAGATGCAGTGAACCTGCTGAGAGATGAAGGAGGGGATGAGAGGCCAGAACATCAGTCTCATCTTCATGGAGGACATTGATGCCAGATGCAGTGAACCTGCTGAGAGATGAAGGAGGGGATGAGAGGCCAGAACATCAACCTCATCTTCATGGAGGACATTGATGCCAGATGCAGTGAACCTGCTGAGAGATGAAGGAGGGGATGAGAGGCCAGAACATCAACCTCATCTTCATGGAGGACATTGATGCCAGATGCAGTGAACCTGCTGAGAGATGAAGGAGGGGATGAGAGGCCAGAACATCAACCTCATCTTCATGGAGGACATTGATGCCAGATGCAGTGAACCTGCTGAGAGATGAAGGAGGGGATGAGAGGCCACAACATCAACCTCATCTTCATGGAGGACATTGATGCCAGATGCAGTGAACCTGCTGAGAGATGAATGAGGGGATGAGAGGCCAGAACATCAACCTCATCTTCATGGAGGACATTGATGCCAGATGCAGTGAACCTGCTGAGAGATGAAGGAGGGGATGACAGGCCAGAACATCAACCTCATCTTCATGGAGGACATTGATGTCAGATGCAGCTGCATGTGCAAGTAATTCATCTTTTTTATTCAAGATCTCATTGACTTTAACATTTGAAAAGCAGTTTCTCCAACAATAGTTTTAACATGAACATTTTGTCCATAACCTTTTAGAGAAACTTTCCTGAATTGAATCATGGGACCAAATTGGTTGTTCCAGGTTTCCATGCTGATGGACATGACTTGCCATGTCAGGTACTTGAACAGGATCATTAATATTATCAGTAGGTATTAATTCATATTTTATAAGGTTTTAACCAAATAACCCTTTTACCATGGTATGACATGATTTTATATTTCTAGATGAAATTCAACACCCGATATGTGGAAGGTGCTGGACTGGCAGATGGGGAGCAGATGGAGAGGCTGTGGTCGTATCTGAGGCGCTTTGGGAAGGTCACCAAAGAAATGAGGCCGTCCCATCTTATTGACCTCCTGACTGATGCACTTCTCCACCATGGGAAAACACCAGAGGCTACGTTAGTACACTTGGAATTGTTATTCATTTACTTGATGCTGGTTGACTCTAGTGATGTTCCTAACATTTCCTGTTGTTTTGATGTAGTGGACTCTCTGCCATAGAGGGTTTCCCCAGCAACAGAAGTTGCAACAGAAGCAAAAAGGGAAATGGAAGAAATTGCACAGTCTCTTCCAGGTAAACCATTGTATCAATAATCTAAGCATAGAATTTCAGTATTGATTAGAAATGTTGTCACATCTGTCAGTGTTGTTATGTTGTAGGAACAACACTGGACACCATTAGGGATTGGGGCAGGAATGTCAGTGTTGTTATGTTGTAGGAACAACACTGGACACCATTAGGGATTGGGGCAGGAATGTCAGTGTTGTTATGTTGTAGGAACAACACTGGACACCATTAGGGATTGGGGCAGGAATGTCAGTGTTGTTATGTTGTAGGAACAACACTGGACAACATTAGGGATTGGGGCAGGAATGTCAGTGTTGTTATGTTGTAGGAACAACACTGGACACCATTAGGGATTGGGGCAGGAATGTCAGTGTTGTTATGTTGTAGGAACAACACTGGACACCATTAGGGATTGGGGCAGGAATGTCAGTGTTGTTATGTTGTAGGAACAACACTGGACACCATTAGGGATTGGGGCAGGAATGTCAGTGTTGTTATGTTGTAGGAACAACACTGGACACCATTAGGGATTGGGGCAGGAATGTCAGTGTTGTTATGTTTTAGGAACAACACTGGACACCATTAGGGATTGGGGCAGGAATGTCAGTGTTGTTATGTTTTAGGAACAACACTGGACACCATTAGGGATTGGGGCAGGAATGTCAGTGTTGTTATGTTGTAGGAACAACACTGGACACCATTAGGGATTGGGGCAGGAATGTCAGTGTTGTTGTGTTGTAGGAACAACACTGGACACCATTAGGGATTGGGGCAGGAATGTCAGTGTTGTTATGTTGTAGGAACAACACTGGACAACGTTAGGGATTGGGGCAGGAATGTCAGTGTTGTTATGTTGTAGGAACAACACTGGACAACGTTAGGGATTGGGGCAGGAATGTCAGTGTTGTTATGTTGTAGGAACAACACTGGACACCATTAGGGATTGGGGCAGGAATGTCAGTGTTGTTATGTTGTAGGAACAACACTGGACACCATTAGGGATTGGGGCAGGAATGTCAGTGTTGTTATGTTGTAGGAACAACACTGGACACCATTAGGGATTGGGGCAGGAATGTCAGTGTTGTTATGTTGTAGGAACAACACTGGACACCATTAGGGATTGGGGCAGGAATGTCAGTGTTGTTATGTTGTAGGAACAACACTGGACACCATTAGGGATTGGGGCAGGAATGTCAGTGTTGTTATGTTGTAGGAACAACACTGGACACCATTAGGGATTGGGGCAGGAATGTCAGTGTCACCTTTGAGAGGCAAAAACCTGCTCTGTGCTGGGAGGAGCAATATGTTGCAATGCTCCAGCAACATACAATTGCAATGTATGTAATTAATTTCAAATGACTAAACAAAGTTGTTATTTTTCGACATGCATTATTGTATGCCCTCTGTAATCCATGTTTTATTTTCCGGGTGCAGCAGGAAAGTGGAGATGGAACAGCTGTTTTTCAGCTTGTGCAGTTCGATAGGTACTTCCTCAGTTTTTAACAGTGTAATTGTTAGATCAATGAATATAATTGATCTCCCTGGTCAAAGTATTTAGAACCTTTCTGATGACAGAAAACTGAAGACGATGGAGAGGAAGAACAGCATCCTCCATCGATGGTCCCCCAACAGCAGTCGCATCCAGACTGCACTCCACAGACTGCAGAGTAACATATTGATGGTCCCCCACCAGCAGTCTCTTCCAGACTGCACTCCACAGACTGCAGAGTAACAGATTGATGGTCCCCCACCAGCAGTCTCTTCCAGACTGCACTCCACAGACTGCAGAGTAACAGATTGATGGTCCCCCACCAGCAGTCTCTTCCAGACTGCACTCCACAGACTGCAGAGTAACAGATTGATGGTCCCCCACCAGCAGTCTCTTCCAGACTGCACTCCACAGACTGCAGAGTAACAGATTGATGGTCCCCCACCAGCAGTCTCTTCCAGACTGCACTCCACAGACTGCAGAGTAACAGATTGATGGTCCCCCACCAGCAGTCTCTTCCAGACTGCACTCCACAGACTGCAGAGGAACAGATTGAGGACCAATCTGGAGGGAACCTTCAGTCTGCTGCTAGAACGGAGGTTCCTCTGTGGCCTGAAAATATGCAGGTTATAGATATATATTCAACAATAGGAACAAGTCAACTCATATCAGTTCTATGATAATTCTGGGTGGTCAAACACAATAATAATGTTTATTTGTATCTGTTTCTGAACTTGGTTTCTGTTGCTAATGATCTATTGTTGGATGGTAATCAGAGTAATTTTATAACAGCTTTAGGTAATTTTTTATTTATTTTTTGTTTAGATTGGATTACCTTTAACATATTTTCTGTCTGTATTATCTGTTATCAATAGATGGTCAAGGTATTGATTATGTCACACTCTGACCTGGGAGAGCTGTGTTTTCTCTGTTTAGCTAGGCCAGGGTGTGATAGGTGGTTGGGCAATCTATGTTTTATTTTCTATGTTTTGGCCGGGTATGGTTTCCAATCAGAGG
The DNA here is from genome assembly GCF_965601325.2 of Salmo salar. NCBI lineage: Eukaryota > Metazoa > Chordata > Actinopteri > Salmoniformes > Salmonidae > Salmo > Salmo salar. The sequence continues at coordinate 551,932 of NW_027675388.1, forward strand.
CAGGTGTCTTTCGTTGTCTCTGATTGGAAGCCATACTTAGGCAGCCTGTTTTTCCTTTGTCCTTGTGGGAAGTTATTTTCTGTTTAGTTGGTGAAACCTGACAGAACTGTTTTGCTGTCGTTTTGTTTGATTGTCAGAGTGTTCTGAGTAAAATAAATACAAGATGATCATCTTCCACGCTGCACCTTGGTCTACTCCTTTCAACAGCTGTGACAGATTATCTGTTATCAATAGATGGTCAAGGTATTGATTATCTGTTATCAATAGATGGTCAAGGTATTGATTATCTGTTATTAATTGATGGTCAAGGTATTGATTATCTGTTATCAATACATGGTCAAGGTATTGATTATCTGTTATTAATTGATGGTCAAGGTATTGATTATCTGTTATCAATAGATGGTCAAGGTATTGATTATCTGTTATCAATAGATGGTCAAGGTATTGATTATCTGTTATTAATAGATGGTCAAGGTATTGGTTATCTGTTATCAATACATGGTCAAGGTATTGATTATCTGTTATTAATTGATGGTCAAGGTATTGATTATCTGTTATCAATAGATGGTCAAGGTATTGAATATCTGTTATCAATAGATTGTCAAGGTATTGATTATCTGTTATTAATAGATGGTCAAGGTATTGATTATCTGTTATTAATAGATGGTCAAGGTATTGATTATCTGTTATCAATAGATGGTCAAGGTATTGATTATCTGTTATCAATCGATGGTCAAGGTATTGATTATCTGTTATTAATTGATGGTCAAGGTATTGATTATCTGTTATCAATAGATGGTCAAGGTATTGATTATCTGTTATTAATTGATGGTCAAGGTATTGATTATCTGTTATTAATTGATGGTCAAGGTATTGATTATCTGTTATCAATAGATGGTCAAGGTATTGATTATCTGTTATAAATAGATGGTCAAGGTATTGATTATCTGTTATCAATAGATGGTCAAGGTATTGATTATCTGTTATCAATAGATGGTCAAGGTATTGATTATCTGTTATCAATTGATGGTCAAGGTATTGATTATCTGTTATCAATAGATGGTCAAGGTATTGATTATCTATTATCAATAGATGGTCAAGGTATTGATTATCTGTTATCAATAGATGGTCAAGGTATTGCCAACTGCCTGTCCAAAAGGCCACGGTCGGTAGTAGCATAAAAACACATGTGAAGGACTACAACCTGAGGAGACGAGGTTTGTCCTCACAGCTCCTACAGGCCCTGGTGTATGAGGATGCAGTGCAGGTGGACAGCACTGATTGGTCCTGGAGAGCAGGAGGAGCAGAGGATGATGGGGAGGTGCACCTCAAGCTAAGGCTCTTGGTGCTCTTTGTGAAGAGAAGCGGTAGATTGAGGATGATGTCTTCACTGCCAAGATGTTCTACTCACATGAGCAGGAACTGATCGTGGAGGCCTTACAACATTACACAGAGCAGGAACTGATCGTGGAGGCCTTACAACATTACACAGAGCAGGAACTGATCGTGGAGGCCTTACAACATTACACAGAGCAGGAACTGATCATGGAGGCCTTACAACATTACACAGAGCAGGAACTGATCGTGGAGGCCTTACAACATTACACAGAGCAGGAACTGATCGTGGAGGCCTTACAACATTACACAGAGCAGGAACTGATCGTGGAGGCCTTACAACATTACACAGAGCAGGAACTGATCGTGGAGGCCTTACAACATTACACAGAGCAGGAACTGATCGTGGAGGCCTTACAACATTACACAGAGCAGGAACTGATCGTGGAGGCCTTACAACATTACACAGAGCAGGAACTGATCGTGGAGGCCTTACAACATTACACAGAGCAGGAACTGATCGTGGAGGCCTTACAACATTACACAGAGCAGGAACTGATCGTGGAAGCCTTACAACATTACACAGAGCAGGAACTGATCGTGGAGGCCTTACAACATTACACAGAGCAGGAACTGATCGTGGAGGCCTTACAACATTACACAGAGCAGGAACTGATCGTGGAGGCCTTACAACATTACACAGAGCAGGAACTGATCGTGGAGGCCTTACAACATTACACAGAGCAGGAACTGATCGTGGAGGCCTTACAACATTACACAGAGCAGGAACTGATCGTGGAGGCCTTACAACATTACACAGAGCAGGAACTGATCGTGGAGGCCTTACAACATTACACAGAGCAGGAACTGATCGTGGAGGCCTTACAACATTACACAGAGCAGGAACTGATCGTGGAGGCCTTACAACATTACACAGAGCAGGAACTGATCGTGGAAGCCTTACAACATTACACAGAGCAGGAACTGATCGTGGAGGCCTTACAACATTACACAGAGCAGGAACTGATCGTGGAGGCCTTACAACATTACACAGAGCAGGAACTGATCGTGGAGGACTTACAACATTACACAGAGCAGGAACTGATCGTGGAGGCCTTACAACATTACACAGTGCAGGAACTGATCGTGGAGGCCTTACAACATTACACAGAGCAGGAACTGATCGTGGAGGCCTTACAACATTACACAGAGCAGGAACTGATCGTGGAAGCCTTACAACATTACACAGAGCAGGAACTGATCGTGGAGGCCTTACAACATTACACAGAGCAGGAACTGATCGTGGAGGCCTTACAACATTACAATAAGACTAATAGGAACTAATACTAACATTATTGAGGGCAGAAACTATGAAGAGGAGGAGGATGACTATTATGATGTCGACGATGACGATGACAACGATGGTGATATTGATGGAGGAATAGATGAATGAGGCTGAGGGTGATGACTACAACAACGATGGTGATATTGATGGAGGAACAGATGAATGAGGCTGAGGGTGATGACTACAACAACGATGGTGATATTGATGGAGGAATAGATGAATGAGGCTGAGGGTGATGACTACAACAACGATGGTGATATTGATGGAGGAATAGATGAATGAGGCTGATGGTGATGACTACAACAACGATGGTGATATTGATGGAGGAATAGATGAATGAGGCTGAGGGTGATGACTACAACAACGATGGTGATATTGATGGAGGAATAGATGAATGAGGCTGATGGTGATGACTACAACAACGATGGTGATATTGATGGAGGAATAGATGAATGAGGCTGAGGGTGATGACTACAACAACGATGGTGATATTGATGGAGGAATAGATGAATGAGGCTGAGGGTGATGACTACAACAACGATGGTGATATTGATGGAGGAATAGATGAATGAGGCTGATGGTGTGTTGTTTTTAACATGTCCATTGCTTTTTAATTGATGTCATTGTATTCCTGAACCTTTGTTTATAATGGTATGTTTTATTGCTCTTTTGGGGTTGAAAGAAGCACATTTCTGTTTAATTGTTAGATGTGATACAGGCCATTGTTGCAGGTCATTTACTATTGGTGTCATGGTGAGGAGAACCTGACTTGAGCCTGATATACCCCAAGAGTCTAATGGAATAGACAGGTTTGCTTCCTCTAAAGTATTGTCTATTTATTGACCTGTTAGTTGTGGAGTTTGTAAATATATTTTATTTAACCTTTATTTAACTAGGCAACTCAATTTAGATTATTGTGTAAATATTGTCATTTGAATATCTAGATCACCATCATCAATGTAGATTATTGTGTAAATATTGTCATGTGAATATCTAGATCACCATTATCAATGTAGATTATTGTGTAAATATTGTCATGTGAATATCTAGATCACCATTGTCATCTTTAAATAAATTAATAACTTCTGCAGCTGATGCTGCCTGGCTCCTTGTAATATGGCCTGTGTGTAGCTGGTGTAGAGGAGTCAGGCGCAGGACAGCAGATGTGAGTAATAAAACGTAATTTACTCAAAATCATCACAAACACAATGCAATAAACGAGCCCACAATAACGGACCGTATTACAAACAAACAATCACTCACAAACCAACATGGGGGAACAGAGGGTTAAATAATGAACAAGTAATTGAGATACTAGAGATACTCTCAATGATCTGCTATGAAAAGCCAACTGACATTTACTCCTGAGGTGCTGACCTGTTGCTGCACCCTCGACAACCACTGTGATTATTATTATCTGACCCTGCTGGTCATCTATGAACATTTGAACATCTTTGCCATGTTCTGTTATAATCTCCACCCGGCACAGCCAGCAGAGGACTGACCACCCCTCATAGCCTGGTTCCTCTCTAGGTTTCTTCCTAGGTTCTGGCCTTTCTAGGGAGTTTTTCCTAGCCACCCCTCATAGCCTGGTTCCTCTCTAGGTTTCTTCCTAGGTTCTGGCCTTTCTAGGGAGTTTTTCCTAGCCACCCCTCATAGCCTGGTTCCTCTCCAGGTTTCTTCCTAGGTTGTGGCCTTTCTAGGGAGTTTTTCCTAGCCACCGTGCTTCTACACCTGCATTGCTTGCTGTTTGGGGTTTTAGGCTGGGTTTCTGTACAGCACTTTGAGATATCAGCTGATGTAAGAAGGGCTTTATAAATACATTAGATTTGATTTGATTTGCTGGACTTTGGGAGGTAGGCATACTGATTTGTGCACTCAGATAAAACTGTTGGCATGAGTTTTTTTATAATGAAGCTCTCCTGGATTTTTCCAAGGCTTGAAGTTAGAGAGATGGGCCTCCAGTCACTTGTTGTACATGGTGTTGACACAGTCTCTCCCTCCAAGTCAAGACTGTTGATGAAAACTGAACTGACTCAAATCAAATCAAATCAAATTGTATTTGTCACCTGCGTCGAATACAACAGGTGTAGCCCTTACAGGGAAATGCTGACTTACAAGCCCTGAACCAACAATGCAGTTTTAAGAAGAAAAAAAAAAATTACAAATAAAAGTAACAAATAATTAAAGAGCAGCAGTAAAATAACAATAGCGAGGCTATATACAGGGTATTACGGTACAGAGTCAATGTGGAGACTATATACAGGGGGTACCGGTACAGAGTCAATGTGGAGGCTATATACAGGGTATTACGGTACAGAGTCAATGTGGAGGCTATATACAGGGGGTACCGGTACAGAGTCAATGTGTAGGCTATATACAGGGTATTACGGTACAGAGTCAATGTGGAGGCTATATACAGGGGGTACCGGTACAGAGTCAATGTGGAGGCTATATACAGGGGGTACCGGTACAGAGTCAATGTGGAGGCTATATACAGGGTGTTACGGTACAGAGTCAATGTGGAGGCTATATACAGGGGGTACCGGTACAGAGTCAATGTGGAGGCTATATACAGGGGGTACCGGTACAGAGTCAATGTGGAGGCTATATACAGGGTGTTACGGTACAGAGTCAATGTGGAGGCTATATACAGGGGGTACCGGTACAGAGTCAATGTGGAGGCTATATACAGGGGGTACCGGTACAGAGTCAATGTGGAGGCTATATGCAGGGGGTACCGGTACAGAGTCAATGTGGAGGCTATATACAGGGGGTACCGGTACAGAGTCAATGTGGAGGCTATATACAGGGGGTACCAGTACAGAGTCAATGTGCGGGGGCACTGGTTAGTCGACGTAATTGAGGTAATATATACATGTAGGTAGCGTTATTAAAGTGACTATGCATAGATAATAACAGAGAGCAGCAGCGTAAACCCCCCCAACCCCTCTTTTACGCTGCTGCTACTCTCTGTTTATCTTATATGCATAGTCACTTTAACTATACATTCATGTACATACTACCTCAATTGGCCCGACCAACCAGTGATCCTACACATTGGCTAACCGGGCTATCTGCATTGTGTCCCACCACCCGCCAACCCCTCTTTCTATGCTGCTGCTACTCTCTGTTCATCATATATGCATAGTCACTTTAACCATACCTACATGTACATACTACCTCAATAAGCCTGACTAACCGGTGTCTGTATGTAGCCTCACTACTTTTATTTTCAAACGTCTTTTGATGTATCTAAAGATAACTTAGGTAAATAAATACATAGGTGACATTTCTGAAATGTGAGATACTCTATTTACACTTCTGAAATAGGAGATACTCTATATTCACTTCTGAAATAGGAGATACTCTATATTCACTTCTGAAATAGGAGATACTCTATATTCACTTCTGAAATAGGAGATACTCTATATTCACTTCTGAAATGGGAGATACTCTATATTCACTTCTGAAATGGGAGATACTCTATATTCACTTCTGAAATAGGAGATACTTTATTCACTTCTGAAATAGGAGATACTCTATATTCACTTCTGAAATAGGACATACTTCATTCACTTCTGAAATAGGAGATAGTCTATATTCATTTCTGAAATAGGAGATACTCTATTCACTTCTGAAATGGGAGATACTCTATTCACTTCTGAAATAGGAGATACTCTATATTCACTTCTGAAATGGGAGATACTCTATTTTCACTTCTGAAATGGGAGATACTCTATATTCACTTCTGAAATAGGAGATACTCTATTTTCACTTCTGAAATATGCAGTGCAGGAAAACATTAATGCACCTAAATGTGCAATGTCTGTACCAGCAGCACACAATCATGTTGGACAACTACCACATATAGACTCACTCTGAACTACACATCAACATATATGTTAACATAGACCCACTCTGAACTACCCATCAACATATATGTTAATATAGACCCACTCTGAACTACCCATCAACATATATGATAACATAGACCCACTCTGAACTACCCATCAACATATATGTTAACATAGACCCACTCTGAACTACCCATCAACATATATGTTAACATAGACCCACTCTGAACTACCCATCAACATATATGTTAACATAGACCCACTCTGAACTACCCATCAACATATATGTTAACATAGACCCACTCTGAACTACCCATCAACATATATGTTAACATAGACTCACTCTGAACTACACATCAACATATATGTTAACATAGACCCACTCTGAACTACCCATCAACATATATGTTACACATAGACTCACTCTGAACTACCCATCAACATATATGTTACACATAGACTCACTCTGAACTACACATCAACATATATGTTAACATAGACCCACTCTGAAATACACATCAACATATATGTTAACATAGACCCCCTCTGAACTACCCATCAACATATATGTTAACATAGACCCACTCTGAACTACCCATCAACATATATGTTAACATAGACCCACTCTGAAATACCCATCAACATATATGCTACACACACTACACACTAACACACACAAACTAGATGTTGCCAGTTCAATGCCCCAGTAACCAAGCTGTCAGAGCAGCAGTCTCTTAAAAAGCATGGGCTGAGGCACACCGCTAAATGTTTGTAGAGTTGCTGAGCAACGGAGGGTAAACTGTATCCAAAGAAAGAAAGGAAGTCTCTCAACAATGGTTGTATTAAATAGTTGGAATCATGTGACATGTGACTTCCTTCCTTTATGTTTAGAACATCTGTCTGAAAACATATCCCTTCAGATAGCTGCTGTTTTTTGAACATTTTACTTGCAATGATTGTGATGTGTGGTTGTTTTTGCCTACTTTAGTTGAACGCAAAGTCAGTGTGTAGTTGAATGGAAACATTTAGTTGAATGGAAGTTGCTACATGTAGTTCAGTTTGTAGAGCGTGGCACTTGCAATGCCAGGATAGTGGGTTTGATTCCCGGGACCACCCGTACGTAAAATGTATGTTTTGGATAAAAGCATCTTCTAAATGGCAGATGATTATTATTATTAAGTTAATGTACATGTTTCTGTCCCTCTGTCTCATATTCTACATGAGGAAGAATGTGCAGAAAGACCTGGATGATCAGGAGAAGCTGGTGTCCCGCTTTGGATTGTGAGAGACAAAACCAACAGAGACTCCATATTCACCGACTCCCCTCTCCTTTTTTGAAAGTTAAACTTTATTTAACTAGGCAAGTTAGTTAAGAACAAATCCTTATTTACAATGACAGCCTACCGGGGAACAGTGGGTGAACTGCCTAGTTCAGGGGCAGAACGACAGATTCTTACTTTGTCAGCTCAGGGATTCAATCCATCAACATTTTGGTTACTGGCCCAAGTCTCTAACCACTAGGCTACCTCCTCTACTTATCTTTTTCCCTCTGCTGGAAAGGATTTGTACTGTATTTTCTTCTTGAAATATGAATAAATAAATGGCATCTTTTTGTAGAAATGTGTCTTGTCATTGTTGTCTGTCTTCAGTCTAGAAGATCTCAGTTGCATTGAACCATAAGTGGTTGTGGTTTTGTACTATTTTGAGTACCAAACGTTGTGCTCATTTTGTGATAACCGATGTGTTACTGTTGTCTGTGGTAAAGCAGTAGGTCATTTGTTTTACTCTACTTCACTTCTAACAGGCTACATTTCAGGCTCCTATGGAGCAAAACATAATCCAAAACACAACCAAAACAAACTGCAAATGCATCTTTGTAGAGTTTGTAGAGTCACCAACTTCATGTAGTCACTGCGTGTAAGGAATATCGGACTAAATATTAAAGATTTGACGACTTCAATACACTCCAAGACAGTGTTTCCCAACTCCGGTCCTCGAGTACCTCCGGGGCTACAACAAAACGTGTGCTGTTGGGAGTAGACTACTCTGGGACCGGAGTTGGGAAACACTGCTCTAAGTGAATTGGTCAGAATACTTATGACTTCTTCAAATGGGGGGACTAGATACATAACGTGCTTTCATTTCTAAACTGTGAAACAGACATGCATGAAAATACCTTCAAATAAAAGGTGACATTATATACTGTCTCCTCATATTAAATATTTGATCTCAAATCCAAAATGTTGGAGTTTAGAACCAAATGTACAATTGTAGCTTTATTGTCAAAATACATATGAGGACTGTATATGCATTTATATTCCCTCTACTCAGTCTCCCTGCTTCTGCTCCTAACCTGTCATGTATATAAATAATCAATAGGAATTAAGGTTGTGTGTTTATACCTCTATCTGGTCTAGAAGGTTGTGTGTTTATACCTTTATCTGGTCTAGAAGGTTGTGTGTTTATACCTTTATCTGGTCTAGAAGGTTGTGTGTTTATACCTCTATCTGGTCTAGAAGGTTGTGTGTTTATACCTCTATCTGGTCCAGAAGGTTGTGTGTTTATACCTTTATCTGGTCTAGAAGGTTGTGTGTTTATACCTCTATCTGGTCTAGAAGGTTGTGTGTTTATACCTTTATCTGGTCTAGAAGGTTGTGTGTTTATACCTCTATCTGGTCCAGAAGGTTGTGTGTTTATACCTTTATCTGGTCTAGAAGGTTGTGTGTTTATACCTCTATCTGGTCTAGAAGGTTGTGTGTTTATACCTCTATCTGGTCTAGAAGGTTGTGTGTTTGTACCTTTATCTGGTCCAGAAGGTTGTGTGTTTATACCTCCTTCTGGTCTATAAGGTTGTGTGTTTATACCTCTATCTGGTCTAGAAGGTTGTGTGTTTGTACCTTTATCTGGTCCAGAAGGTTGTGTGTTTTACCTCTATCTGGTCTAGAAGGTTGTGTGTTTATACCTCTATCTGGTCTAGAAGGTTGTGTGTTTATACCTCTATCTGGTCTAGAAGGTTGTGTGTTTATACCTCTATCTGGTCTAGAAGGTTGTGTGTTTATACCTTTATCTGGTCTAGAAGGTTGTGTGTTTATACCTCTATCTGGTCTAGAAGGTTGTGTGTTTATACCTCTATCTGGTCCAGAAGGTTGTGTGTTTATACCTCTATCTGGTCTAGAAGGTTGTGTGTTTATACCTCTATCTGGTCCAGAAGGTTGTGTGTTTATACCTCTATCTGGTCTAGAAGGTTGTGTGTTTATACCTCTATCTGGTATAGAAGGTTGTGTGTTTGTACCTCTATCTGGTCTAGAAGGTTGTGTGTTTGTACCTCTATCTGGCAATCCAGCAAATTCACTTCAATATTCACCACCAACATTGACCAATATCAGTCAATACTAAAATTAAATGAGTGTCTAAACCAAAGCTTTATTTTTCTTGAGAAACTCTGGCATACTGTACACAGACAGAGACGTGTGTGTTGTGTTTACTGTATGATGCAACACATGTTTAACAAACAAATATTTACAAATGATTTGATCACACTTAACAAACTAACCGAAGGGTGTGTGTGTGACTGTTGTCATGGAGACCCAGGTGTTCCTCCAGGACCGAGAAGGCTACTCTACCTGGCACAAAGACACTGAGCAAGGGTAACAGCCGGCTAGTCCAAAAGCTGGATAGAGGGGCTCAGTGAATGTGGTGTGGAATGTGTACATGTGGGTCAATGTGTCAGAGAAGACCGTGTAGAAGGACAGGGTGCTGGCCGGCCAGTCCAGATACACTCCTATTCTGTGCTTGGAGGGGTCACTAAAGGGGGGGAATTTAATAACAGTGCCATTATGATGAAAATGCATTTGGTGCTGTATACACCAGGACTTGTCATTGCTTCCAATGCCATAGTCATGGCTGGCGCTGCCTTTTCTTTTGATCCCTTTGTATGTCACTCTGAGAACAGAGTGGGGGGGGGGTTAGAAGGATTACTATATCCTATCCCAGGTATTCCTTAAAGAGGTGGGGTTTCAGGTGTCTCCGGAAGGTGGTGATTGACTCCGCTGTCCTGGTGTCATGAGGGAGCTTGCTCCACCATTGGGGTGCCAGAGCAGCGAACAGTTTTGACTGGGCTGAGCGGGAACTGTGCTTCCGCAGAGGTAGGGAGGCGAGCAGGCCAGAGGTGGATGAACGCAGTGCCCTTGTTTGGGTGTAGGGCCTGATCAGAGCCTGAAGGTACGGGGGTGCCGTTACCCTCACAGCTCCGTAGGCAATCACCATGGTCTTGTAGCAGATGCGAGCTTCAACTGGAAGCCAGTGATAGTGTGCAGAGGAGCGGGGTGACGTGAGAGAACTTGGGAAGGTTGAACACCAGACGGGCTGCGGCGTTCTGGATGAGTTGTAGGGGTTTTATGGCACAGGCAGGGAGCCCAGCCAACAGCGAGTTGCAGTAATCCAGACGGGAGATGACAAGTGCCTGGATTAGGACCTGCGCCGCTTCCTGTGTGAGGCAGGGTCGTACTCTGCGAATGTTGTAGAGCATGAACCTACAGGATCGGGTCACCGCCTTGATGTTAGTGGAGAAGGACAGGGTATTGTCCAGGGTCACGCCAAGGCTCTTAGCACTCTGGGAGGAGGACACAATGGAGTTGTGATGGCGAGTTGTGATGGCGAGATCATGGAACGGGCAGTCCTTCCCCGGGAGGAAGAGCTGCTCCGTCTTGCCGAGGTTCAGCTTGAGGTGGTGATCCGTCATCCACACTGATTTGTCTGCCAGACATGCAGAGATGCGATTCACTACTTGGTTATGAGAAGGGGGAAAGGAGAAGATTAATTGTGTGTCGTATGCGTATGGTAACACCTCCTATTGTAACACCTCCTATAGTAACCACTCCTATGGCAACACATCCTATAGTAACACCTCCTATGGTAACACCTCCTATGGTAACACCTCCTACGGTAACACCTCCTACGGTAACACCTCCTATGGCTATGGTAACACCTCCTATGGTAACACCTCCTATTGTAACACCTCCTATTGTAACACATCCTATAGTAACACCTCCTATAGTAACACCTCCTATGGTAACACCTTCTATGGTAACACCTCCTATGGCTATGGTAACACCTCCTATGGTAACACCTCCTATGGTAACACCTCCTATGGTAACACCTCCTATGGCTATGGTAACACCTCCTATGGTAAAACCTCCTATGGTAACACCTCCTATGGTAACACCACCTATGGTATCACCTCCTATGGCTATGGTAAAACCTCCTATGGTAATACCTCCTATGGCTATGGTAACACCTCCTATGGTAACAACTCCTATGGCTATGGTAACACCTCCTATGGTAACACCTCCTATGGTAAAACCACCTATGGCAACACCTCCTATGGCTATGGTAACACCTCCTATGGTAACACCTCCTATGGTAACATCTCCTATGGTAACACCTCCTATGGTAACACCTCCTATGGTAACACCTCCTATGGTAACACCTCCTATGGCTATGGTAACACCTCCTATGGTAACACCTCCTATGGTAACACCTCCTACGGTAACACCTCCTATGGGTATGGTAACACCTCCTATGGTAACACCTCCTATGGTAACACCTCCTATGGTAACACCTCCTATGGTAACACCTCCTATGGCTATGGTAACACCTCCTATGGTAACATCTCCTATGGTAACACCTCCTACGGTAACACCTCCTATGGGTATGGTAACACCTCCTATGGTTACACCTCCTATGGTAACACCTCCTATGGCTATGATAACACCTCCTATGGTAACACCTCCTATCGCTATGGTAACACCTCCTATGGTAACACCTCCTACGGCAACACCTCCTATGGCTATGGTAACACCTCCTATGGTAACACCTCCTATGGTAACACCTCCTATGGTAACACCTCCTATGGTAACACCTCCTATGGCAACACCTCCTATGGTAACACCTCCTATGGTAACACCTCCTATGGTAACACCTCCTATGGCTATGGTAACACCTCCTATGGTAACACCTCCTATGGCTATGGAAACACCTCCTATGGTAACACCTCCTATGGCTATGGTAACACCTCCTATGGTAACACCTCCTATGGTAACACCACCTATGGCAACACCTCCTATGGCTATGGTAACACCTGCTATGGTAACACCTGCTATGGTAACACCTCCTATGGTAACACCACCTATGGTAACACCTCCTATGGTAACACCTCCTATGGTAACACATCCTATGGTAACACATCCTATGGTAACACCTCCTATGGTAACACCTCCTATGGTAACACCTCCTATGGCTATGGTAACACCTCTTATGGTAACACCTCCTATGGTAACACCTCCTATGGCTATGGTAACACCTCCTATGGTAACACCTCCTACGGCAACACCTCCTATGGCTATGGTAACACCTCCTATGGTAACACATCCTATGGTAACACATCCTATGGTAACACATCCTATGGTAACACCTCCTATGGTAACACCTCCTATGGTAACACCTCCTATGGTAACACCTCCTATGGCAATGGTAACACCTCCTATGGTAACACCTCCTATGGTAACACCTCCTTTGGTAACACCTCCTATGGCTATGGTAACACCTCCTATGGTAACACCTCCTATGGTAACACCTCCTATGGCTATGGTAACACCACCTATGGTAACACCTCCTACGGTAACACCTCCTATGGACACACCTCCTATGGTAACACCTCCTATGGTAACACCTCCTATGGTAACAACTCCTTTGGCTATGGTAACACCTCCTATGGTAACATCTCCTATGGTAACACCACCTATGGCAACACCTCCTATGGCTATGGCAACACCTCCTATGGCTATGGTAACACCTCCTATGGCTATGGTAACACCTCCTATGGCTATGGTAACACCTCCTATGGTAACACATCCTATGGTAATGCCTCCTATGGTAACACCTCTATGGTAGCACCTCCTATGGCTATGGTAACACCTCCTATGGTAACACCTCCTATGGTAACACCTCCTACGGCTATGATAACACCTCCTATGGTAACACCTCCTATGGTAACATCTCCTATGGTAACACCTCATATGGCTATGGTAACACCTCCTATGGTAACACCTCATATGGCTATGGTAACACCTCCCTATGGTAACACCTCCTATGGTAACACCTCCTGTGGTAACACCTCCTATGGCTATGGTAACACCTCCTATGGTAACACCTCATATGGTAACACCTCCTATGGCTATGGAAACACCTCCTATGGTAATACCTCCTATGGCTATGATAACACATCCTATGGTAACAGTTCCTATGGCTATGGTAACACCTCCTATGGTAACACCTCCTATGGTAATACCTCCTATGGTAACACCTCCTATGGTAACACCTCCTATGGTAACACCTCCTATAGTAACACCTCCTATAGTAACACCTCCTTTAGTAACACCTCCTGTGGTAACACCTCCTATGGCTATGGTAACACCTCCTATGGTAACACCTCATATGGTAACACCTCCTATGGCTATGGAAACACCTCCTATGGTAACTTCTCCTATCGTAACACCTCCTATAGTAACACCTCCTATGGTAACACCTCCTATGGTAACACCTCCTATGGTAACACCTCCTATGGCTATGGTAACACCTCCTATGGCTATGGTAACACCTCCTATGGTAACACCTCCTATGGTAACACCTCCTATGGTAACACCTCATATGGTAACACCTCCTATGGCTATGGAAACACCTATGGTAACACCTCCTATGGCTATGGTAACACCTCCTATGGTAACACCTCATATGGCTATGGTAACACCTCCTATGGTAACACCTCATATGGCTATGGTAACACCTCCTATGGTAACACCTCCTATGGTAACACCTCCTGTGGTAACACCTCCTGTGGTAACACCTCCTATGGCTGTGGTAACACCTCCTATGGCTATGGTAACACCTCCTATGGTAACACCTCATATGGTAACACCTCATATGGCTATGGAAACACCTCCTATGGTAACACCTCCTATGGCTATGGTAACACCTCCTATGGTAACACCTCCTATGGCTATGGTAACACCTCCTATGGTAACACATCCTATGGTAACACCTCCTATGGTAACAGCTCCTATGGCTATGGTAACACCTCCTATGTTAACAACTCCTATGGTAACACCTCCTATGGTAACACCTCCTATGGCTATGGTAACACCTCCTATGGTAACAACTCCTATGGTAACACCTCCTATGGTAACACCTCCTATGGTAACACCTCATATGGCTATGGTAACACCTCCTATGGTAACACCTCCTATGGTAACACCTCCTATGGTAACACCTCCTGTGGTAACACCTCCTGTGGCTATGGTAACACCTCATATGGTAACACCTCCTATGGTAACACCTCCTATGGTAACACCTCCTATGGCTATGGTAACACCTCCTATGGTAACACCTCATATGGCTATGGTAACACCTCATATGGCTATGGTAACACCTCATATGGTAACACCTCCTATGGTAACACCTCCTACGGTAACACCTCCTGTGGTAACACCTCCTATGGCTATGGTAACACCTCCTATGGTAACACCTCATATGGTAACACCTCCTATGGCTATGGAAACACCTCCTATGGTAACACCTCCTATGGCTATGGTAACACCTCCTATGGTAACACCTCATATGGCTATGGTAACCCCTCCTATGGTAACACCTCCTATGGTAACACCTCCTATGGTAACACCTCCTATGGTAACACCTCCTATGGTAATACCTCCTATGGTAACACCTCCTATGGTAACACCTCCTATGGTAACACCTCCTATAGTAACACCTCCTATAGTAACACCTCCTATAGTAACACCTCCTGTGGTAACACCTCCTATGGCTATGGTAACACCTCCTATGGTAACACCTCATATGGTAACACCTCCTATGGCTATGGAAACACCTCCTATGGTAACTTCTCCTATCGTAACACCTCCTATAGTAACACCTCCTATGGTAACACCTCCTATGGTAACACCTCCTATGGTAACACCTCCTATGGCTATGGTAACACCTCCTATGGCTATGGTAACACCTCCTATGGTAACACCTCCTATGGTAACACCTCCTATGGTAACACCTCCTGTGGTAACACCTCCTATGGCTATGGTAACACCTCCTATGGTAACACCTCATATGGTAACACCTCCTATGGCTATGGAAACACCTATGGTAACACCTCCTATGGCTATGGTAACACCTCCTATGGTAACACCTCATATGGCTATGGTAACACCTCCTATGGTAACACCTCTTATGGTAACATCTCCTATGGTAACACCTCCTATGGTAACATCTCCTATGGTAACACCTCCTATG
Source organism: Salmo salar (assembly GCF_965601325.2). Classification (NCBI taxonomy): domain Eukaryota; kingdom Metazoa; phylum Chordata; class Actinopteri; order Salmoniformes; family Salmonidae; genus Salmo; species Salmo salar. The sequence continues at coordinate 567,826 of NW_027675388.1, forward strand.
GGAACAACTCCTATGGCTATGGTAACACCTCTTATGGTAACACCTCCTATGGTAACACCTCCTATGGTAACATCTCCTATGGTAACACCTCCTATGGGAACAACTCCTATGGCTATGGTAACACCTCTTATGGCTATGGTAACACCTCCTATGGTAACACCTCCTATGGTAACACCTCCTATGGCTATGGTAACACCTCCTATGGTAACACCTCCTATGGCTATGGTAACACCTCCTATGGTAACACCTCCTATCGTAACACCTCCTATGGTAACACCACCTATGGTAACACCTCCTATGGTAACACCTCATATGGCTATGGTAACACCTCCTATGGTAACACCTCCTATGATAACACCTCCTATGGTAACACCTCCTATGGCTATGGTAACACCTCCTATGGTAACACCTCCTATGAATACCCTCTTCATAATGCATTATATGTGCATTCATCTGCATAATACGCAATGCAAAATAACCTGTTAGCTCCTATGTCATGCATCATAATAATGCATTTAGCAGATGTATTTATCATTCATTATGTATTGTGTCTTCTTTGTGTTGTCTTTATCTTCATATTGTGGTGGTAGTGTGTGTTCCTTGATGCACTCTGGGTCTCTCTGGATTCTGGAGACAGACCACCACGCAACTCACTGTGGACAAAGAGAGATGGTTTAACCAAAAAAACTATTAATTTACACCCACACCACATCACACGCGCACAAAGTCAAACGTTTGACAACTTAGCCTTTTAGCGTGGCACTGCATTGTGCAACCTGGGAGGAGTCATCTAGAAATTGAACAAAATAGGAAAATATATGATATTCTCCTACAGTTCTGAAGGTGACTTGATTGAATAAAGTATGAATATAATAATGTGTCAGAGGAAACCTTTTCCTCACAGCATGTAAAGAAAGTGGAAGAGTTATGTTTTTACCGTTGTTCTGAGTGTTGTTCTGAGTGATGTTGATGTTACCTCCTACTTCCTTATTGCTGATCACTGGGGCACATAGACTGCTTCCACCCTCAGCTGTGAGGGAAGACTGGGGATTGTAGGCTGGGAAGACTGGGGATTGTCGGTCTGGGGGGACTGGGGATTGTAGACTGGGGAGACTGGGGATTGTAGGCTGGGGAGACTGGGGATTGTAGGCTGGGGAGACTGGGGATTGTAGGCTGGGGAGACTGGGGATTGTAGGCTGGGGAGACTGGGGATTGTAGGCTGGGGATTGTAGGCTGGGGAGACTGGGGATTGTAGGCCAGGAAGACTAGGAGAGACAATGAGAGATAGAGGTAACACTGGCCTCTATGTCCTCAACCTGGTACTACAACACAAGGCAAAACTGACTTGAACCATTTCAGGGAAATTGGTCTGACCTTTGTTGAAAGAGCGTTTCTCCACTGTTGCCCTCTGCTTTCCTCCCTTCAGTGTACTCCTTTTTTCTTCCCAAAGACAAACTTCTCTTTTTGGAGAAAGTGGTAATGTCCCTCTCCTCTCTCCTCCCTTTGGAGCAATTGCTCCCCATCTCTTTCTCTCAAGTCTCAATCTACGGAACATGAGTGAACTCATGAAAACATATTTTTGTATTCTTCAGAAGTCCAAATGTCTAAAACGCCAAATGTGTACTGAACCTTACCAAATTAAAGACAATTGCTGTTACCTAGAAAACAGTTAGAAATATATTTTACTATTTTATGTATTTCAAATCCATTCGAGTTTGATAAATTGTCAATAACACTTGACTTTCTGTTCCACCACATCAGTAGCACCTAAATATTTGGTTCAAGAAAGATTTATTTCAGAAGTTAATCCAAAACAAACATAATATATTGTAATTATTGAAAGAAGATCCTTATCTTTCTGGTAATAGACATTTACTGCGGCGTCACAGTCATGTCGTCCGAGTTTGGCTGGTGTAGGTTGTTATTGTAAATTAGAATTTGTTCTTAACTGACTTGCCTAGTTAAATAAAGGTTCAATAAAAATAAATGTTATTGTGTGAGAGAGAGAGAGAGAGAGAGAGAGAGAGAGAGAGAGAGAGAGAGAGAGACAGACAGACAGACAGACAGACAGACAGACAGACAGACAGACAGACAGACAGACAGACAGACAGACAGACAGACAGACAGACAGACAGACAGACAGACAGACAGACAGACAGACAGACAGACAGACAGACAGACAGACAGACAATGAGTGAATGAATGAAAATGAAACAGAATGAAAGAGAATGAAAGAGAATGAGAACCCCTATCCTAGAGTGAGAATGAAAAGGAAAGAGATCCCCTCCCATCCTGCCAGATGTTTATCTTAGTCTCAGAGCACAGTAGGACTGTAAGCAAACAATCTCTACAAAGGCCCCAACAGTACAGAGTTCCAGATGGCTCATTGTTTGGCTAGTGCACTTTTTTATATTCTATTTGATGTATTTTAAGTGTGCAGATATTAGTTATCTGGGTAGAAAATACTGTTCCTTTTCCAACATTCACTGTTTTTCTAAGTATACAAAACACATTTCCTCAGTATTCCCCTAACTGCTGATAAACAGGATGCTGCTTATTTCCTGTTCCAACAACACCTACTCTCCTCTCAACCCCAGACTGTCGCCATGCAATTTCTTTCCCCAAAAGCTCTCTTACATAGGCAGTATTCACATTTCCTCTACCTCAAGATCTAATTAACATTTCAATTCCTGATCAAATTATAGTTGTGTCACATTTTCCCACAGCACGCACTCGCTCACTAAAGTAAAAAAAAACTGAACAAACACATCGCCTTCCCCGTGTCTCAGTTGGTAGAGCATGGTGTTTACAACACCAGCATGGTGTGTTATACATACTGGCCTTCCCCATGGCTCAGTTGGTAGAGCATGGTGTTTACAACGCCAGCATGGTGTGTTATACATACTGGCCCTTCCCCGTGGCTCAGTTGGTAGAGCATGGTGTTTACAACACCAGCATGGTGTGTTATACATACTGGCCCTTCCCCGTGGCTCAGTTGGTAGAGCATGGTGTTTACAACACCAGCATGGTGTGTTATACATACTGGCCCTTCCCCGTGGCTCAGTTGGTAGAGCATGGTGTTTACAACACCAGCATGGTGTGTTATACATACTGGCCTTCCCCATGGCTCAGTTGGTAGAGCATGGTGTTTACAACGCCAGCATGGTGTGTTATACATACTGGCCTTCCCCGTGGCTCAGTTGGTAGAGCATGGTGTTTACAACGCCAGCATGGTGTGTTATACATACTGGCCTTCCCCGTGGCTCAGTTGGTAGAGCATGGTGTTTACAACGCCAGCATGGTGTGTTATACATACTGGCCCTTCCCCGTGGCTCAGTTGGTAGAGCATGGTGTTTACAACACCAGCATGGTGTGTTATACATACTGGCCTTCCCCGTGGCTCAGTTGGTAGAGCATGGTGTTTACAACACCAGCATGGTGTGTTATACATACTGGCCTTCCCCATGGCTCAGTTGGTAGAGCATGGTGTTTACAACGCCAGCATGGTGTGTTATACATACTGGCCTTCCCCGTGGCTCAGTTGGTAGAGCATGGTGTTTACAACGCCAGCATGGTGTGTTATACATACTGGCCTTCCCCATGGCTCAGTTGGTAGAGCATGGTGTTTACAACGCCAGCATGGTGTGTTATACATACTGGCCTTCCCCGTGGCTCAGTTGGTAGAGCATGGTGTTTACAACGCCAGCATGGTGTGTTATACTGGCCTTCCCCGTGGCTCAGTTGGTAGAGCATGGTGTTTACAACACCAGCATGGTGTGTTATACATACTGGCCTTCCCCGTGGCTCAGTTGGTAGAGCATGGTGTTTACAACACCAGCATGGTGTGTTATACATACTGGCCTTCCCCGTGGCTCAGTTGGTAGAGCATGGTGTTTACAACACCAGCATGGTGGGTTATACATACTGGCCCTTCCCCGTGGCTCAGTTGGTAGAGCATGGTGTTTACAACACCAGCATGGTGTGTTATACATACTGGCCTTCCCCGTGGCTCAGTTGGTAGAGCATGGTGTTTACAACACCAGCATGGTGTGTTATACATACTGGCCTTCCCCGTGGCTCAGTTGGTAGAGCATGGTGTTTACAACGCCAGCATGGTGTGTTATACATACTGGTCTTCCCCATGGCTCAGTTGGTAGAGCATGGTGTTTACAACACCAGCATGGTGTGTTATACATACTGGCCTTCCCCGTGGCTCAGTTGGTAGAGCATGGTGTTTACAACACCAGCATGGTGTGTTATACATACTGGTCTTCCCCGTGGCTCAGTTGGTAGAGCATGGTGTTTACAACACCAGCATGGTGTGTTATACATACTGGCCTTCCCCGTGGCTCAGTTGGTAGAGCATGGTGTTTGCAACGCCAGCATGGTGTTTGCAACGCCAGGGTTGCAATTTTCAAGTGTCTGCCTCAGATGATGAAAATAACTACCAAGATGTCCTTGATCCAATTTTAATTTGTATTATTTATTATTTAACCTTTATTTAACTACGCAAGTCAGTTAAGAACAAAGTGTTATTTACAATGACAGCCTACCAAAAGGCAAAAGGCTCCTGTGGGGACGGGGGCCTGGGATTTAAAAAATAAAATAAATACTATATAAATATAGGACAAAACACACTTCACAAAAAGAGAGACAACACAACACTACATAAAGAGAGACCTAAGACAATAACATAGCAAGGCAGCAACACATGACAACACAACATGGAAACAAAAAGGGTTATTCTATGGGGACAGCGGAAGAATCCTTTTAGGTTCTAGATAGCACCTTTTTTCCTGAGAGTAGACCTATATTGCCGTGGTTTTCTGTAAAAATAAATGCAACAGGTCCTCTGGTGAATCTAGCAAGACAGCGAATCATTGCATCACCGACTAAGTATGAATATAATGAATATTTATGACTTGCACCGTTATGCAATTATTAAGAGACTAGATACAAAGAGCTAATCCTGGCAACCAATGTTCTAGCATTCATTAATGGAGGCAAGCAGATCAGAGATGTCAAGGTGGTACCCAATAATATGCTACAGTATGTGTACTGTATAGTGTACATAACAACTACCAATAGACCTTCTAAATTATAAGCATTTGGTCAATCAAATAATTACTCTGTAAAATGAGGAATGCAGTTACTCTATTTAACTAATTGGATGAAAGAATTGACACTCAAACAATTACAGTGTACTGTACATTAAATACATTATACATTACAGAATTACACAGAGTATATGACTATCACCAATAGGCTTAAACAATGTGGTAACACATGTCTCCAGTTCAGAATAGTCTCTAAGAGAAAACACAATGTGTGTCTGATACACACGAGCTTGGTAGCAAGTTCTCAAAGGTTGAACAAATTCACTGTCCTTTTAACCAAATTCAAGCAGAAACTCACGCCCAACCTGAATTAAGACTTCTTTGCACTTTGATAGTTATAACAAAAGGCAGGAAAACAGCCAGATTCGAATCTAATCAACTCAATGTAAGTAACGTTAGCTAGCAATCTAAATCCAAAAACAGCTTAAATTATTTATTCCTATTTAACAATATTTTAGCAGGTTTACATCAGCCTGCCTAGTCAGCTAGCCAGACAGTTATGTTTAGCCAACGTTAGCTAGCTAGCTAATTGTTTTTGTAGCTTTCATTTTGTATGTAACGTTAGCTTGCACTTAAATGGCATCTCTCGAGGAGATGTTACTTTATCTTTCCAACCAGGCAAAGTCCTATGAAGGCACCAATGATCTCGACAAGAAGCACAACATTCGTAGGGGTCAGAAATTCACTATTCAAGGAAGGCACCAGTTCGCTTCTATTACATGACTGGAAGGATTTAGCTATGAACAACCATTTTTCAAAAACCATTAACCCTCTAGGTAGTTGGTCATCTAGAAGTTGCTAGCTATACATTTGTCATCTTGAGGTATCTAGCTATAAGTTAACTCAGATCAATCAAATTGACAGGTCTAAGCATTTTTTTTATTGAACCTTTATTTAAACTAGACAAGTCAGTGAACTAGGCAAGTCAGTTAAAATACCAAATTCTTATTTACACTGACGGCCTAGGAACAGTGGGTTAACTGCCTTGTTCAGGGGCAGAATGACAGATGTTTACCTTGTCAGCTCGGGGATTCAATCCACCAACCTTTCGGTTACTGGCCCAATGCTCTAACCAGTGCAGGACATTAAGCACACGGAGGAGATAACCCAGACCTTCTCAGAACCATTGTCTCCAAGCTGCCTTCAAAGCTCAGGGAGAAGTGGAGATCAGCTGTGTGGGATTTTCAGGATCAACACAGCAGAGGAACAAAGTCTGAAGACTTTGTGGAGAAGCAGGCCTGAATTGCATTGGATCCAGTATTCTTTTAAACCTTTAATTATATTCATAAGTATATAGAGTTTTTTTTAACACATTATACTTGCAGTGAAGCCGCTCAACAACTACATCATATTGGTCATCTAACAGACTCCCATCCAGAGCGACACACAGAGGCAACCAGGGTCAACGCCCTGCTCAAGGGCACGTTGACAGATCTCCCACAGGGTCAAAAACGGGGACCCGAACCAGCGATCCATTAGCAACTGGCCCAAGCTCCCAACCGCCAGGCCACCAGCCCTCCAAGATCCCCCCCCACAGTTCCCCAAGAGCTGCCCCTCAACCATCCAAGACCCACCCACAGCCCCCCCAAAGAAAAATAAAATACTATATATTTATATATTCCATTCCCCACCCCAAGATCTCCACCCCCTCATTCACCAACAACCAACAAAATGAACAAAATAGAAAAAATAGAAAGACAAAGGAAACAGAAAACCACCAGGCAAAAAACAAAAGACATCCAGGACAACAACAATCACAACAACAGGCAAACTGAATATGTTGTGCATGTATGGCACTATTTACATGTGTGTGTGTGTGTGTCTGTGTATGTGCACATGTGTGCATTTGAATGAGAGTGTGTCAGCCTCAGACAAACCAACATTAGCTGTAACAACACTGCCACTCAGTGTCATTCAAACTGGCTTTTTGTTATGTTTATTTTGACTTTATTTTTTATACTTTTATCTTTGACCGTCATTCTATCCCGGTACCCTGCAACTCCACTCCCACTTGTCTCAGCTTCCCTCAGCCCATCCCACCTATCTCTGCAGGCCAGCCTCTTCGGATTTCTACGCAACATATATCTTTCAATGATGATGTGATGTTTAACATTGTCACGCCCTGACCTGAGAGAGCCTTTTTATGTCTCTATTTAGGTTTGGTCAGGGTGTGATTTGGGTGGGCATTCTATGTCTGTATTTCTATGTTGGGGGATTGCTTTGTTTCGGCCGGGTATGGCTCCCAATCAGGAACAGCTGTACATCGTTGTTGCTGATTGGGAGTCATACTTAGGCAGCATGTTTTTCCTTTGGGTTTTGTGGGTAGGTGTTTTCTGTTCAGTGTGTTAGGATACCTGACAGGACTGGTTGGCTGTCATCTGTTTTTCTTTGTGAAGTGCCTTTTTCATCTAAAATAAAAGATGAACAAATTCCACGCTGCACCTTGGTCTACTACTTCAGACAGCCGTTACAGGGATGCTGCACCTTGGTCTACTACTTCAGACAGCCGTTACAGGGATGCTGCACCTTGGTCTACTACTTCAGACAGCCGTTACAGGGATGCTGCACCTTGGTCTACTACTTCAGACAGCCGTTACAGGGATGCTGCACCTTGGTCTACTACTTCAGACAGCCGTTACAAACATACCATTTCTATCGAATATAATCTACAGAATGCGTATTGAAGATAAATACTTTTACGAGGAGTATTAGTAATTGACTGACCCGGTCTCTCCAGATCTCCTTACAGTACTATTTCTAGGGTCAATTTTATATCAATGCTATGCATTTTCAGCCATTCCTGAACCTGAGACCAGAAACAGGCTACCTGAGGGCAATACCAAAATAAATGGTCTATTGAATATGTAGTCTCACAACAAAATCTGCAGAGCTTTCATGATTGATTTGATGATATGCCCCAAATATTCAACATTTTGTTGGTAGCAAGAATTCTAAATAATAATTTCAGCTCAAACCATGAAGTCTTGAATCTTGCGTCGTTTTATATATCAACTCCTACACCTTGTACCATGGAATCGGTACATCAAAAATCTCTTCCCAACTATTTTGCAATCTGTATGGCACAACATCCTGGTCCTCAAATGAAACTGGTATACTTTCCTATTTATGCTATTTTTATTCCTCCGCCAGTTTTGATCCTTTATATTGGTCAGACAGACCAGTTCCCTACATCCTCCCACTGGCACCCGCCTCCTCCATTTTTGGGGGTAATGCTGTAATCAATTGGTTGTAATCTTGGATTGAACAGACCTTCCCAAACAATTCTGATAACTCTATGAAGGACATAACTCTACCATTCCAATTTACAATATCATTTAAAAACAGAATACCCTTTTCAAACATCTTTCCCATAAATACAGGTATTTTATCAACCAGCACATTTGAGTTCAGCCATAATATTTGTTTTATCTTTTCAGGGGTGATGACATTGAAATTGTATCCAGCTCTGTAATGCTCGTTTGAAAAAGAGATACTTTGAAAAAAGTATAATTCTCAATTCATCTAAAATGAGACATGGCAATCTGCAAAAAGGCAAAAAGGCCATTTTTAAACAATGGATGAGCTTTTCTTAGTAATCTACTGGAGAACCATTTAGGGTTCAAGTAAAACTGTTGAATAAGTGAAGCTTTTAGAGAGAGGTTTAGTGCTTTTATATTTAATCATCTCGACCCACCCAAATCATATTCATTATATAGATAGTCACGCTTTATTTTGTCTGGTTTAGCATCCCAGATAAAGAAAATATTTTTTGCTCATTGGATTTGAAAAACAAATCATCAGGAGTAGCAGGGGCATAAACCGAGATAAGACTAAGGAGTTAATCAGGGCATTTTTCCATAAATAGACAAGTATTTACCTCTCCATGGTTGCAGGATCTAATCTATTTATTTTTTCTGGTCATGTGACATTAACCTTGTTTATAGTGTTCTCTGCATGTTTGTTACAGATGATGTCTACTCTCTGCAGAATCACATGCTCTGTTGATGTAAAAAATAATAATTGTACCTTTATTTAACAAGGCAAGTCAGTTAAGAACAAATTCTTATTTACAATGACGGCCTAGGAACAGTGGGTTAACTGCCTTGTTCAGGGGCATAACAACATATTTTTACCTTGTCTGCTTGGGGATTCAATCTAGCAACCTTTCAGTTACTGGCCCAACACTCTAACCACTAGGCTACCTGCCACCCCTCCACTCTAACCACTAGGCTACCTGCCACCCCTCCACTCTAACCACTAGGCTACCTGCAGCCCCTCCACTCTAACAACTAGGCTACCTGCCACCCCTCCACTCTAACCACTAGGCTACCTGCCACCCCTCCACTCTAACCACTAGGCTACCTGCTGTCCCTCCACTCTAACCACTAGACTACCTGCCACCCCCTCCACTCTAACCACTAGGCTACCAGCCACCCCCTCCAATCTAACCACTAGGCTACCTGCCACCCCCTCCACTCTAACCACTAGACTACCTGCCACCCCTCCACTCTAACCACTAGACTACCTGCCACCCCTCCACTCTAACCACTAGACTACCTGCCACCCCTCCACTGTAACCACTAGACTACCTGCCACCCCCAACACTCTAACCACTAGACTACCTGCCACCCCTCCACTCTAACCACTAGACTACCTGCCACCCCCTCCACTCTAACCACTAGGCTACCTGCCACCCCTCCACTCTAACCACTAGACTACCTGCCACCCCTCCACTCTAACCACTAGACTACCTGTCTCCCCTCCACTCTAACCACTAGACTACCTGCCACCCCTCCACTCTAACCACTAGGCTACCTGCCACCCCTCCACTCTAACCACTAGGCTACCTGCCACCCCCTCCACTCTAACCACTAGACTACCTGCCACCCCTCCACTCTAACCACTAGGCTACCTGCCACCCCCTCCACTCTAACCACTAGGCTACCTGCCACCCCTCCACTCTAACCACTAGGCTACCTGCCACCCCTCCACTCTAACCACTAGGCTACCTGCCACCCCCTCCACTCTAACCACTAGGCTACCTGCCACCCCTCCACTCTAACCACTAGGCTACCTGCCACCCCCAACACTCTAACCACTAGGCTACCTGCCACCCCCTCCACTCTAACCACTAGGCTACCTGCCACCCCCTCCACTCTAACCAATAGGCTACCTGCCACCCCTCCACTCTAACCACTAGGCTACCTGCCACCCCCAACACTCTAACCACTAGGCTACCTGCCACCCCCTCCACTCTAACCACTAGGCTACCTGCCACCCCTCCACTGTAACCACTAGACTACCTGCCACCACTCCACTCTAACCACTAGACTACCTGTCTCCCCTCCACTCTAACCACTAGACTACCTGCCACCCCTCCACTCTAACCACTAGGCTACCTGCCACCCCTCCACACTAACCACTAGGCTACCTGCCACCCCCTCCACTCTAACCACTAGACTACCTGCCACCCCTCCACTCTAACCACTAGGGTACCTGCCACCCCCTCCACTCTAACCACTAGACTACCTGCCACCCCTCCACTCTAACCACTAGGCTACCTGCCACCCCTCCACTCTAACCACTAGGCTACCTGCCACCCCCTCCACTCTAACCACTAGGCTACCTGCCACCCCTCCACTCTAACCACTAGACTACCTGCCACCCCTCCACTCTAACCTCTAGGCTACCTGCCACCCCTCCACTCTAACCACTAGGCTACCTGCCACCCCTCCACTCTAACCACTAGGCTACCTGCCACCCCCTCCACTCTAACCACTAGGCTACCTGCCAACCCTCCACTCTAACCACTAGGCTACCTGCCACCCCTCCACTCTAACCACTAGGCTACCTTCCACCCCTCCACTCTAACCACTAGGCTACCTGCCACCGCTCCACTCTAACCACTAGGCTACCTGCCACCCCTCCACTCTAACCACTAGGCTACCTGCCACCCCTCCACTCTAACCACTAGGCTACCTGCCGCCCCTCCACTCTAACCACTAGGCTACCTGCCGCCCCTCCACTCTAACCACTAGGCTACCTGCCACCCCTCCACTCTAACCACTAGGCTACCTGCCACCCCCTCCACTCTAACCACTAGGCTACCTGCCACCCCTCCACTCTAACCACTAGACTACCTGCCACCCCCTCCACTCTAACCACTAGGCTACCTGCCACCCCTCCACTCTAACCACTAGACTACCTGCCACCCCCTCCACTCTAACCACTAGGCTACCTGCCACCCCTCCACTCTAACCACTAGACTACCTGCCACCCCTCCACTCTAACCACTAGACTACCTGCCACCCCCTCCACTCTAACCACTAGACTACCTGCCACCCCCAACACTCTAACCACTAGGCTACCTGCCACCCCTCCACTCTAACCACTAGACTACCTGCCACCGCTCCACTCTAACCACTAGACTACCTGCCACCGCCAACACTCTAACCACTACACTACCTGCCACCCCTCCACTCTAACCACTAGGCTACCTGCCACCCCCTCCACTCTAACCACTAGGCTACCTGCCACCCCTCCACTCTAACCACTAGGCTACCTGCCACCCCCTCCACTCTAACCACTAGGCTACCTGCCACCCCTCCACTCTAACCACTAGACTACCTGCCACCCCCTCCACTCTAACCACTAGGCTACCTGCCACCCCTCCACTCTAACCACTAGACTACCTGCCACCCCCTCCACTCTAACCACTAGGCTACCTGCCACCCCTCCACTCTAACCACTAGACTACCTGCCACCCCTCCACTCTAACCACTAGACTACCTGCCACCCCTCCACTCTAACCACTAGACTACCTGCCACCCCCTCCACTCTAACCACTAGGCTACCTGCCACCCCTCCACTCTAACCACTAGACTACCTGCCACCCCTCCACTCTAACCACTAGACTACCTGCCACCCCCTCCACTCTAACCACTAGACTACCTGCCACCCCCAACACTCTAACCACTAGGCTACCTGCCACCCCTCCACTCTAACCACTAGACTACCTGCCACCGCTCCACTCTAACCACTAGACTACCTGCCACCCCCAACACTCTAACCACTACACTACCTGCCACCCCTCCACTCTAACCACTAGGCTACCTGCCACCCCCTCCACTCTAACCACTAGGCTACCTGCCACCCCTCCACTCTAACCACTAGGCTACCTGCCACCCCCTCCACTCTAACCACTAGGCTACCTGCCACCCCTCCACTCTAACCACTAGACTACCTGCCACCCCCTCCACTCTAACCACTAGGCTACCTGCCACCCCTCCACTCTAACCACTAGACTACCTGCCACCCCCTCCACTCTAACCACTAGGCTACCTGCCACCCCTCCACTCTAACCACTAGACTACCTGCCACCCCTCCACTCTAACCACTAGACTACCTGCCACCCCCTCCACTCTAACCACTAGACTACCTGCCACCCCCAACACTCTAACCACTAGGCTACCTGCCACCCCTCCACTCTAACCACTAGACTACCTGCCACCGCTCCACTCTAACCACTAGACTACCTGCCACCCCCAACACTCTAACCACTAGACTACCTGCCACCCCCTCCACTCTAACCACTAGACTACCTGCCACCCCCAACACTCTAACCACTAGGCTACCTGCCACCCCTCCACTCTAACCACTAGACTACCTGCCACCACACCACTCTAACCACTAGACTACCTGCCACCCCCAACACTCTAACCACTACACTACCTGCCACCCCTCCACTCTAACCACTAGGCTACCTGCCACCCCCTCCACTCTAACCACTAGGCTACCTGCCACCCCTCCACTCTAACCACTAGGCTACCTGCCACCCCCTCCACTCTAACCACTAGGCTACCTGCCACCCCTCCACTCTAACCACTAGACTACCTGCCACCCCCTCCACTCTAACCACTAGGCTACCTGCCACCCCTCCACTCTAACCACTAGACTACCTGCCACCCCCTCCACTCTAACCACTAGGCTACCTGCCACCCCTCCACTCTAACCACTAGGTTACCTGCCACCCCCTCCACTCTAACCACTAGGCTACCTGCCACCCCTCCACTCTAACCACTAGGCTACCTGCCACCCCTCCACTCTAACCACTAGGCTACCTTCCACCCCTCCACTCTAACCACTAGGCTACCTGCCACCGCTCCACTCTAACCACTAGGCTACCTGCCACCCCTCCACTCTAACCACTAGGCTACCTGCCACCCCTCCACTCTAACCACTAAGCTACCTGCCGCCCCTCCACTCTAACCACTAGGCTACCTGCCGCCCCTCCACTCTAACCACTAGGCTACCTGCCACCCCTCCACTCTAACCACTAGGCTACCTGCCACCCCCAACACTCTAACCACTAGGCTACCTGCCACCCCTCCACTCTAACCACTAGGCTACCTGCCACCATGCCCCCATCTGCCGAACCATAAATATTTTGTTGTATATTTTGTAACTGTAAGTGTTAACTCTTGAAACAGGGACTTCCTGGAACCATAAAGCAGTGATTGTGGTGTCTTTATGCTCATGGTCAGATTTCACTGTTCTAATATCATCATTTTTTACTAACATACATTTATAATGAGTAGTTAACATTATGTTTTACTAACCTACATTTATAATGAGTAATTAACATTATGTTTTACTAACCTACATTTATAATGAGTAATTAACATTATGTTTTACTAACATACATTTATAATGAGTAATTAACATTATGTTTTACTAACCTACATTTATAATGAGTAATTAACATTGTGTTTTACTAGCCTACATTTATAATGAGTAATTAACATTATGTTTTACTAACCTACATTTATAATGAGTAATTAACATTGTGTTTTACTAACCTACATTTATAATGAGTAATTTGATACCATCGATCACCACATTCTTTTGGAGAGATTGGAAACCCAAATTGGTCTACATGGACAAGTTCTGGCCTGGTTTAGATCTTATCTGTCGGAAAGATATCAGTTTGTCTCTGTGAATGGTTTGTCCTCTGACAAATCAATTGTAAATTTCGGTGTTCCTCAAGGTTCCGTTTTAGGACCACTATTGTTTTCACTATATATTTTACCTCTTGGGGATGTCATTCGAAAACATAATGTTAAATTTCACTGCTATGCAGACGACACACAGCTGTACATTTCAATGAAACATGGTGAAGCCCCAAAATTGCCCTCGCTAGAAGCCTGTGTTTCAGACATAAAGAAGTGGATGGCTGCAAACTTTCTACTTTTAAACTCGGACAAAACAGAGATGCTTGTTCTAGGTCCCAAGAAACAAAGAGATCTTCTGTTGAATCTGACAATTAATCTGGATGGTTGTACAGTCGTCTCAAATAAAACTGTGAAGGACCTCGGCGTTACTCTGGACCCTGATCTCTCTTTTGAAGAACATATCAAGACTGTTTCAAGGACAGCTTTTTTCCATCTACGTAACATTGCAAAAATCAGAAATTTTCTGTCCAAAAATGACGCAGAAAAATTAATCCATGCTTTTGTTACTTCTAGGCTGGACTACTGCAATGCTCTACTTTCCGGCTACCCGGATAAAGCACTAAATAAACTTCAGTTAGTGCTAAATACGGCTGCTAGAATCCTGACTAGAACCAAAAAATTTGATCATATTACTCCAGTGTTAGCCTCCCTACACTGGCTTCCTGTTAAGGCAAGGGCTGATTTCAAGGTTTTACTGCTAACCTACAAAGCATTACATGGGCTTGCTCCTACCTATCTTTCCGATTTGGTCCTGCCGTACATACCTACACGTACGCTACGGTCACAAGACGCAGGCCTCCTAATTGTCCCTAGAATTTCTAAGCAAACGGCTGGAGGTAGGGCTTTCTCCTATAGAGCTCCATTTTTATGGAATGGTCTGCCTACCAATGTGAGAGACGCAGACTCAGTCTCAACCTTTAAGTCTTTACTGAAGACTTATCTCTTCAGTAGGTCCTATGATTAAGTATAGTCTGGCCCAGGAGTGTGAAGGTGAACGGAAAGGCTGGAGCAACGAACCGCCCTTGCTGTCTCTGCCTTGCCGGTTCCCCTCTTTCCACTGGGATTCTCTGCCTCTAACCCTTTTACAGAGGCTGAGTCACTGGCCTACTGGTGTTCTTCCATGCCGTCCATGGGAGGGGTGCGTCACTTGAGTGGGTTGAGTCACTGACGTGGTCTTCCTGTCTGGGTTGGCGCCCCCCCCCCCCCCCCCCTTGGGTTGTGCCATGGCGGAGATCGTTGTGGGCTATACTCGGCCTTGTCTTAGGACGGTAAGTTGGTGGTTGGAGACATCCCTCTAGTGGTGTGGGGGCTGTGCTTTGGCAAAGTGGGTGGGGTTATATCCTGCCTGTTTGGCCCTGTCCGGGGGTATCATCGGATGGGGCCACAGTGTCTTCTGATCCCTCCTGTCTCAGCCTCCAGTATTTATGCTGCAGTAGTTTATGTGTCGGGGGGCTAGGGTCAGTCTGTTACATCTGGAGTATTTCTCTTGTCTTATCCGGTGTCCTGTGTGTATTTAAATATGCTCTCTCTAATTCTCTCTTTCTCTCTTTCTGTCTTTCTCTCGGAGGACCTGAGCCCTAGGACCATGCCTCAGGACTACCTGGTATGATGACTCCTTGCTGTCCCCAGTCCACCTGGCCGTGCTGCTGCTCCAGTTTCAACTGTTCTGCCTGCGGCTATGGAACCCTGACCTGTTCACCGGACGTGCTTGTTGCACCCTCGACAACTACTATGATTATTATTATTTGACCATGCTGGTCATTTATGAACATTTTAACATTTTAACATTTTGACCATGTTCTGTTTTAATATCCACCCTGCACAGCCAGAAGAGGACTGGCCACCCCTCATAGCCTGGTTCCTCTCTAGGTTTCTTCCTAGGTTTTTGGCCTTTCTAGGGAGTTTTTCCTAGGGAGTTTTTCCTAGCCACCGTGCTTCTTTCACATGCTTTGCTTGCTGTTTGGGGTTTTAGGCTGGGTTTCTGTACAGCACTTTGAGAATATCAGCTGATGTACGAAGGGCTATATAAAAATAAATTTGATTGATTTGATTTGATTTGAATTAACATTATGTTTTACTAACCTACATTTATAATGAGTAATTAACATTATGTTTTACTAACCTACATTTATAATGAGTAATTAACATTGTGTTTTATTAACCTACATTTATAATGAGTAATTAACATTATGTTTTACTAACCTACATTTATAATGAGTAATTAACATTATGTTTTACTAGCCTATATTTATAATGAGTAATTAACATTATGTTTTACTAACCTACATTTATAATGAGTAATTAACATTATGTTTTACTAACCTACATTTATAATGAGTAATTAACATTATGTTTTACTAACCTACATTTATAATGAGTAATTAACATTATGTTTTACTAACCTACATTTATAATGAGTAATTAACATTATGTTTTACTAACCTACATTTATAATGAGTAATTAACATTATGTTTTACTAACCTACATTTATAATGAGTAATTAACATTATGTTTTACTAACCTACATTTATAATGAGTAATTAACATTATGTTTTACTAACCTACATTTATAATGAGTAATTAACATTATGTTTTACTAACCTACATTTATAATGAGTAATTAACATTATGTTTTACTAACCTACATTTATAATGAGTAATTAACATTATGTTTTACTAACCTACATTTATAATGAGTAATTAACATTATGTTTTACTAACCTACATTTATAATGAGTAATTAACATTATGTTTTACTAGCCTATATTTATAATGAGTAATTAACATTATGTTTTACTAACCTACATTTATAATGAGTAATTAACATTATGTTTTACTAACCTACATTTATAATGAGTAATTAACATTATGTTTTACTAACCTACATTTATAATGAGTAATTAACATTATGTTTTACTAACCTACATTTATAATGAGTAATTAACATTATGTTTTACTAACCTACATTTATAATGAGTAATTAACATTATGTTTTACTAACCTACATTTATAATGAGTAATTAACATTATGTTTTACTAACCTACATTTATAATGAGTAATTAACATTATGTTTTACTAACCTACATTTATAATGAGTAATTAACATTATGTTTTACTAACCTACATTTATAATGAGTAATTAACATTATGTTTTACTAACCTACATTTATAATGAGTAATTAACATTATGTTTTACTAACCTACATTTATAATGAGTAATTAACATTATGTTTTACTAACCTACATTTATAATGAGTAATTAACATTATGTTTAACTAACCTACATTTATAATGAGTAATTAACATTATGTTTTACTAACATACATTTATAATGAGTAATTAACATTATGTTTTACTAACATACATTTATAATGAGTAATTAACATTATGTTTTACTAACCTACATTTATAATGAGTAATTAACATTATGTTTTACTAACCTACATTTATAATGAGTAATTAACATTATGTTTTACTAACCTACATTTATAATGAGTAATTAACATTATGTTTAACTAACCTACATTTATAATGAGTAATTAACATTATGTTTTACTAACATACATTTATAATGAGTAATTAACATTGTTTATTCATTATTGTCATGACTTCCGCCGAAGTCGGTCCCTCTCCTTGTTCGGCGGTCGACGTCACCGGCCTTCTAGCCATCACTGATCCACTTTTCATTTTCCATTGGTTTTGTCTTGTCTTCCATCACACCTGGTTCCAATCCCATCAATGACATGTTGTGTATTTAACCCTCTGTTTCCCCTCATGTCCTTGTCGGTGATTGTTTGTTGTATGTAATGGTGCATTTATGCTCTGGTGTGCGACGGGTTTTCTACCCACTTCCTTTATTTTGTATATGTTGGTTTTTGGAATTTGCGAGCACTTATTAAACGATTCCGTTTATACCAAGTTCGTTCTCCTGCGCCTGACTTCCCTGCCACCAACACGCACGCTTTACAATATGTTTCACTAACATACATTTATAATGAGTAATTAACATTGTGTTTTATTCATTATGTGTTTTCTTTCCAGTACACATGATATTTTGCCACAGACACTCCATTTGATTACTTGATCGTAAGTGGTATTATGTCAAATGCAGAAAAGGTATTAATTTAGAATTTACAGATTCTCGAAATGAGCAATTGGAAATGCATTGTGACTGTTCTCGTCCTTCAGCCTGATATACCTGGTCTGAGGAGATGGTGGTGTGTGGTCCTTCAGCCTGGTCTGAGGAGATGGTGGTGTGTGGTCCTTCAGCCTGGTCTGAGGAGATGGGGGTGTCTGGTTCTTCAGCCTGGTCTGAGGAGATGGTGGTGTCTGGTCCTTCAGCCTGGTCTGAGGAGATGGTGGTGTCTGGTCCTTCAGCCTGGTCTGAGGAGATGGTGGTGTCTGGTCCTTCAGCCTGGTCTGAGGAGATGGTGGTGTCTGGTCCTTCAGCCTGGTCTGAGGAGATGGTGGTGTCTGGTCCTTCAGCCTGGTCTGAGGAGATGGTGGTGTCTGGTCCTTCTGGGGAACCTGGAGCTGGACAGGTACAATCTGTTATTTGAATAAAAGTCAATGTCTTTGGAAGATTATCCCAAGTGATATTTAATTTTGAAGTGTTGGTACTTTTTTCTGAAAATATCCAGGCATGGCAGAAGGCTTGTCCACTGGATAGACTAAGGCAAGGCTTTGTTAAGGGGGATCTCCAGCATAGATTATGAATTTAACGGAAAAAGGAGACGTGGAAGTCACCCATGTCAGTGTCATGTCATGAAGTTGGTCATTTCTGATAACGAAACCATTTGGAAAATATGACATTATGTCCTGTTCCCAAATGTACTAGTTAAAGGTTTTAGACTACAGTATGTTATACTGTAACTAAAATGGTTTTAGACTACAGTATGTTATAACTACAACTAAAATGGTGTCATGATTTTTACAAACAGCATCAAATATACACTACATGACCAAATGTATGTGGACACCTGCTCACCGACCATCTCATTCCAAAATCAAGGGCATGAATATGGAGTTGGTCCCCCCTTTGGTGCTATAACAGCCGCCACTCTTCTGGGAAGGCTTTCCACTAGATGTTGGAACATTGCTGCGGGGACTTGCTTCCATTCAGCCACAAGAGCATTAGGGAGGTCGGGCACTGATGTTGGGTGATTAGGCCTGGCTCGCAGTTGACGTTCCAATTCATCCCAAAGGTGTTCAACGGGGTTGAGGTCAGGGCTCTGTGAAGGACAGTCAATTTCTTCCACACCAATCTCGACAAACAATTTCTGTGTGAACCTCGCTTTGTGCACAGGGACATTGTCAATCAGAAATAGGAATGGGCCTTCCCCAAAATGTTGCCACAGTTGCCAGCACAGAATCATCTAGAATGTAATTGTATGTTGTAGCGTTACGATTTCCCTTCACTGGAACTAAGGGGACTAGCCCGAACCATGGAAAAACAGCCCCAGACCATTATTCCTCCTCCACCAAACTTTACAGTTGGCAGTATACGTTGGGGCAGGTAGGGTTCTCCTGGCATCCGCCAATCCCAGACGTGACAGTCGGACTGCCAGATGGTGAAGCGTGATTCATCACTCCAGAAAACACGCTTCAGCACTTGGCTGCCCCGTTCTGTGAGCTTGTGTGGCCTACCACTTCACGCTTGAGCCGTTGTTTCTCCAAGATGTTTCCACTCCACAATAACTGCATTTACAGTTGACCAGGGAATCTCTAGCAGGGCAGAAATGTGATGAACTGACTTTGTGGAAAGGTGGCATCCTATGATGGTGCCACGTTGAAAGTCACTGAGCATTCTACTGCTAATGTTTGTCTATGGAGATTGCATGGCTGTGTGCTCAATTTTATACACTTGTCAGCAACGGATGTGGCTGATATAGTCGAATCCACAAATTTGAAGGGGTGTCTACATACTTTTGTATATCTAGTGTGTGTGTATATATATATATATATATATATATATATATATATATTTTATTTTTTATTTTTATATATATATATATATATACACACACACTAGATATACAAAAGTATGTAGAACTGAGCATGTGCAGGCAGTCAAACCAAAGACACTCCTTCGATATAAAGTCGTTTTTGACTAAAATAATAACGTGTCAGTTTGTCTCTTTCACGAAGTTGGAGTAATAACATGTTGAAATACTTAAGACATTGGCTCCAATCTAGGTTTTGCCTTTAGATTTAGAGAAAATGTACAACTAAGGAGGAATTTTTCACTTCTGACTTCTCAAACCCCAAATCACAGCATCGGTCTACTTCCTACAGTCTGCTTCCCCAGCGGTCCCGGTAGACTCGGGATGTTGGTCTCTGGGTTTAGGAATTCTGTTATGTCATTTCCTCATGAAGTTGAAAGGAAGTTCGTGGGCTAATGCACGTACGAAATGGATGTTGAAACTGTGGCGCACATTTCTCGGCAACAGAAGTCGGGTAAAAGTATTGATTTGAAGGAAAGACGAGCAGACTGGTAAGTCTAGAAGCTACTTACACACTATTATAAAGTTAGGTCGTAGTCAGACATTTAATAGTCAAGAGTAGGTTTGATCTATGATCTCTTATCACCATGGGTGTAGTGCTGAGGAGCGCGAGGGAGCACTTTCAATTTGAGAATACAATAAACATTATTCTGATCAATTCTAAATAAATTATATTTAATTACCAGGTAAATGGTAACGTTACTGTTACAAAAAAAACTGATTTCTAATAAGATTTTAGCACGGTTAGCTGAAGCTGAATAGTCAGAAAGAATTGGAGGATGGATTTTATACATCTTCTAAAACAGGGCTCTCCGATCCTGTTCCTGGAGAGATACCATCCTGTAGGTTTTCATTCCTATTCAAAACTAGTCACCTGATTAAAATAATTAGTTGGTTTATAAGATAAATCAGGTTAGTTACAGCTGTGGTTGTAGTGAGACCCTACCGGAGGGTAGCGCTCCAGGAACAAGGTTGGAGTGAGACCCTACCGGAGGGTAGCGCTCCAGGAACAGAGTTGGAGTAAAACCCTACCGGAGGGTAGCGCTACAGAAACAGGGTTGGAGTGTAACCCTACCGGAGGGTAGCGCTCCAGGAACAGGGTTGTAGTGAAACCCTACCGGAGGGTAGCGCTCCAGGAACAGGGTTGTAGTGTAACCCTACCGGAGGGTAGCGCTCCAGAAACAGGGTTGTAGTGTAACCCTACCAGGTTTAGACTGGTCATCTATGATATGTAGGTTATATACAGTACATTCTCTGTCCTGCTACTGGTAGGACTATAACATTATGTTGATCTGAACAGGTTTAGACTGGTCATCTATGATATGTAGGTTATATACAGTACATTCTCTGTCCTGCTACTGGTAGGACTATAACATTATGTGAACTGATCTGAACAGGTTTAGGCTGGTCATCTATGATATGTAGGTTATGTACAGTACATTCTCTGTCCTGCTACTGGTAGGACTATAACATTATGTTGATCTGAACAGGTTTAGACTGGTCATCTATGATATGTAGGTTATATACAGTACATTCTCTGTCCTGCTACTGGTAGGACCAGGGACGGAAATCCCGGGGGGGACGGGGGACACACGACAATGCCTCACAATGGTTTGATCCACTGCCAGTTCCTTAGCTTGCTAGGTAACAGAGAGGTCGTATCTATTGTCTGAAAGGCACTCAATGCACGTAACTGACGTGAGGTTAATCCAGTCAATCGCGCACACACACTAGCTGATTATGCAGAGCTAGCGCGCAAATATTAACTATTAAGCTAGCTAGTACCTATTCCATTTATGTGGCGTCGTCAAAGATGGAATCTGCATGCAGATGATGTAAGTTAGTGCTTCAAAGTCCCTGTGATAAGGTTAGCGATAAACTGAAATCCAAACTGAACAGAACTACACTCTCTTCTACCATTGTCTTAAATATATTTAATGGTCTCGTTGCAAAAGCTAAATTGTCACAAGTTAACTTTTATTTATTTATTTTATTTCACCTTTATTTAACCCGGGTAGCAAAGATTATAGCAAACACCACTGAAACTGAATTGGTGCTCGCTTGCTTTGCAAATTCAGCTATTGTTGGAAGCCAGCCAATATGAAACAAACTATTAAAATTACAAAAGGTTGCAGCATATAATGTGTAAATGGTGAACTCATACAGCTGTCAACTCTTGTCATTTTAATCCGTTTCACATTTGCTAGCTACCTTTTAGATCGAAGCCCAAATAGAATGATAAAAGATAAGATGATAGAAGCCCATCTCCTACTGTAAATAACCTACACACTGTGTGTGTGTGTGTAGCCAGCCAGCCAGGTAGAAAAATGGCAGAAAAATAAAAGACGGACATCAGAGTATTTTTCAATACACCAAACGTATAGTAAAAACCCTAGTAGCCTAATATCTCAAAGACTAGTTGATAAAATGTTCATAAGAAAGAAGTGAAATGCTAATAGAAATGTTTCACAATGATGTCATTAGGCAGAGCAGGCAACAGATGGCACACAGACAGCAGAGTTGGGGACAGATATGCAGGGACAGACTGGCAGAGACAGGGAGTCTCAGGTAAGTTTGTTGAGTCTTTGTTTGTCAACATTATGAAAGGTTCTCCATTTTTTTTACTTGTATAATAGGAACATAATTGGAAAATGCCATGGATACCTCCACTCTCAACTTAAACTGGTGACTGAACTAAGATTTGTTAAAGGCAATGGTATTGCTGTTGTGATTAGTTGTGTAGTTTTGGGTACTGGTAGTTAGGAGTACGGCAAACACCTTATTTCTTTGGTTCCTCAATATACATTTACCATATTACAATGTAGGCTATGTGTTACAGCACTACTTTTGGTGTCCCCCTCAGGAATTGCTCTTGAGAAAATTTCATGTAATTGTCCCCTCCAAAGTTGATATCAGATTTTCGCCAATGGGTAGGACTATAACATTATGTTGATCTGAACAGGTTTAGACTGGTCATCTATGAAATGTAGGTTATATACAGTACATTCTCTGTCCTGCTACTGGTAGGACTATAACATTATGTTGATCTGAACAGGTTTAGACTGGTCATCTATGATATGTAGGTTATATACAGTACATTCTCTGTCCTGCTACTGGTAGGACTATAACATTATGTTGATCTGAACAGGTTTAGACTGGTCATCTATGATATATAGGTTATATACAGTACATTCTCTGTCCTGCTACTGGTAGGACTATAACATTATGTTGATCTGAACAGGTTTAGACTGGTCATCTATGATATGTAGGTTATATACAGTACATTCTCTGTCCTGCTACTGGTAGGACTATAACATTATCTTGATCTGAACAGGTTTAGACTGGTCATCTATGATATGTAGGCTATAGCCGAGGTATAGACCTTGATCTGCATATCACTAACAAAACGCCATTATATATTATAACCTAGCCTACTTTACATAATATAATGATTTCCCCCTCAGATCAATCATGTCCGTTTTAGCCCTTCTGTCTACATTCTCAGATACGTTTAGAAAAGAACAGATTGGAAGACAATAAATAGTCTACTGTTAGTGAATACAAATACGTGTGAGACATGGCCTTGTGTTGCTGTACTGTCTATAACTACCTTAACAAACAGTGACTTATTATTATTATTATTATTATTATTATTATTGTTGCTGTTCTGTCTATAACTACCTTAACAAACAGTGACTTATTATTATTATTATTATTATTATTATTATTATTATTATTATTATTATTATTATTGTTATTGTTGCTGTACTGTCTATAACTACCTTAACAAACAGTGACTTATTATTATTATTATTATTATTATTATTATTATTATTATTATTATTATTATTATTATTATTGTTGCTGTACTGTCTATAACTACCTTAACAAACAGTGACTTATTATTATTATTATTATTATTATTATTATTATTATTATTATTATTATTATTATTATTATTATTATTATTGTTGCTGTACTGTCTATAACTACCTTAACAAACAGTGACTTATTATTATTATTATTATTATTATTATTATTATTATTATTATTATTATTATTATTGTTGCTGTACTGTCTATAACTACCTCAACAAACAGTGACTTATTATTATTATTATTATTGTTATTATTATTGTTGCTGTACTGTCTATAACTACCTTAACATACAGTGACTTATTATTATTGACAGTTACCAAGGAGATGAAATTTTACAACTACATATTCATGTGATTGCATTAAATCACCTGACTGTTTTGATATGTCTGTTAAGTAAATGTTTTATAAGAGATAATTATTAAATGATAACAATTGACATTCAAGAATTACTGTGTCAACCACAACCAACATGCTGGATCTCTGTTTAGGGGTCAGTGCTCTAAAATGAGTCTCTCTGGGGAGAGAGTGGAGGGGGGCCCTGCCTCTAAAATGAGTCTCTCTGGGGAACATGACACCAAATCTAAGAGGTGAGATGACAATTTTGTTTAAGAATTATTAAGAGTTTTTTTCAAAAATGCCATTTCCAAAAATTTTCACATTTGTTTTTTTAATCATAAATGGCTGCTTATGGGACCTTCAATATTACCGTTCTCAGATTTTTAATTCATAGTTTTTAGATGTGTATTATTATTAATTTTTTATTGCAAAACGCAATATATCCATTGTTTAACAGGAATGGAATGTTGGTATCCTGTATATCTGACTGGGATATGTGATTGTCTCACCTAGATATCTTTAGATGAATGCACTTACTGTAAATCTCTCTGGATAAGAAAGAGCATCTGCTAAATCAGGGGTTCTCAATCCGGGGTCTGTGGAGGTACTGCAGGGGCTCCACGGCACCCTGAATGTACTCGTTACAATGTACCACATTTGATAGAATTTTCACATGACACGACCACTTTGCCTGCTCTTAATTATTGCCTAATATAATGGAATACATATTTTCTTTACCAATTCTGATCGTTGTTACAATAAGAATTTTGACAATATTCCCGTTATATCACCACACTCTTCACACCCGTTTAACAACTCTAAATAGCTTTGGCATAGTAGGCATCAAGTCCCTTGCCAATAATGTTGCCTACAACGTCGCATACAATGTTCATTTTCATCGAACACAGATTACGCCCGAGATGCCTTCAATTTGCCTAATTTATAGCCACGCCCAATTTAGGATTATTTTTTAACAATGTGATGTTGCGCTCCAAAGGGATATCTTGAAATAGCATGATGTAGATAATTAAGTAATCAAAAGAAAAACGTGTTTATTATACACTCTTAGAAAAGAAGGTTCCTTATAGAACCAAAAAGGCTTCTATCACTTCCTTAATATATGGAATCACTAAAAGTGATATATATTTTGGGGTTCAGTGAAGAAGAACCTCTAGAGTTCTGATCAACGGAAGGTGAATGTTTAGAGGATGTGAACCCAGCAGCCTTCCAGTCATCAGTTCACTTCTGGCGTTTTTTTTCCCTCGCCTGGCCTGGGATTTGAACCAGCCACCTTTAGGCCACAGGTCCAACTCCTGCCACAGCTCCAACTCCTTAGCCGCTGGGTGAAAACCTGAGTTACTTTTCAGAAATAAGCATCAGTTCATCTTCCAAAATGAAGACAAAATGCTATGCAAACATAAATGGTATGACCTGTTATAATTATTATACATAAATCATTGTCAAAAGCACAAGACATACTGTTGTATGAAGGTCTATATTATTTATGGATTGATCATATAGAAATATCAAACATTAATTTGAACTAGTACAAAGCATTTACATGTGGTACAGCAGCTCACAAGGTGTCCTAAATATCTACCGACTCGGTGGTACATGAGACTTCATGCATAGCTTTAATTTATACCCATAAGTGTAAAATGACTTTATTCTCAGCACTGACACGACCAATTTTCTACTCTGAGACACTTTGAGAATATGGGCCCAGATCCAAAATATTGTTACAAAAAAACATGTTTGTTTTACATAATAAATAACAATGTAAATATTACTAATGTAATCCACTGTACCTTAAACATGTATGCTTACCTCAGGTAAGTTATTACTACTACGGCTACTTGGTGCTATGGTGACCCACAGTCCTAGTGATGGGTGGCGCATACCAATAAAACATTAAACATTTTCTGGTCATGGTTAACCATATTTGTTTTCAGAAATAGGTATACCAACCAAACAATGTCCCTGCCCTCTTTTTCAAGATGTGTCTGATTTAAACAGCCAGAAGACATTTTTTTATTAAGAAATAACACTTTTTTTGATGACTTGTTGTTTCTAAATGGCTGCTGGGTAATTTGATATGCATCGTAATCTTTGGTCGTGGGCATCTGATTGAGTGAATGCTGCGCAGGTTCACTGATTTGCAAACCAAATGGACAGGTCTAGCTCATTGATTTGTAGATCTGACGCAGTTGCTACCTCAGATTATGAGCCCAGCAGGTGTCGTGAATGAGTTATGTAGTACCCACAGAAGGCCACAGGGAGGAGTAAGAGAGCTATAAACCCAGAATGTTTTTTGCCTTAAAAACCCTGAACCTAACAATCAATCAAATGTATTTATAAAGCCCTTTTTACATCAGCATCTTACCCTACGTATTACCTATTTTAGCCTTAACCCTAATTCTTTTAGAAACGGTTTTAGTAATAATATGTTAGTAAATACCATTATAGTACAAAATAGCATTTTGATTATTTTGTTAATCAAAACCTGTCTAAGTGTTTTGCTGTTTTTGTTTTGTTATTTTATTACATTATTATTGCAAGGCAGAACATTTGATAAACAAGCCACCTTTGAAAAAATAAAACTAATGTGGTTTGAACTTGGTGACCTAGTAACCTCTATGTGAAAGTCCATCAATTGGTGTGGGATAGGTGGGGCAGGTTTGAGACTGATCTAAGGAATTAACCAGAAAAATACACTTTATTTCTGCCTCACCAACTGCCTCACCAATGTCTGTAAGTAAATTAATTACTTTTAATTGCTAAATATTTCCAATAGATGGCAGCATAAGACCACGAAGCATCAGTTATAGGCTACAAGCAGCAACATGATTGACATAAAATAGCATGCAACCACAGACAATATGTCCCATGATTTTCTGAAATGGTCACTCATTAACATGACTTTAGTTAGCTATATATCTTGTATTAGGGCTGTGTTGCTTTAGGGAGAGAAACAAAAATAGTGAGGTATTGAATAGTGAGGTGTAAATAGTGAGGTATTGAACCCGGGTAGATAATCACAAGTCAGAACCACAACCTCAGTATACATACATTGTAAAAAAACATGTTAATATTTGATATTGGGAGTAAACAACCTCGGAATAGAAAAGACAAGAGTGCGTCTTCCAGCCCACCAATAAATTACATCATTCAACCCTCCCGGTTAGTAAATTTACCTCAACATGCCCCTTGAGAAGGCGAGAGTGAAGTGAAGACACCAGCTTTTTAGCGGGGCTGAGTTGACTTCATGTGCGAGAAGGCAGAGCAGGTAGATGCTGGTTGATGAATGTACTGGGAAAATACGTTTTTCTCGACCAGAGATGACTGAATTAATGTTCAGGCTTATTGATAATCGTTATATTAATTAAGTATAATTTCAAAACATGAGCAAAAAACCAGGTAATTATAAACATGAATCATAATAATATTACTGTATTAAACCTAGCAGTACTACTGATTTCTCTGAGAGGCAGATATATATTATTACTGTATTAAACCTAGCAGTACTACTGATTTCTCTGAGAGTGAGGCAGATATATAATATTACTGTATTAAACCTAGCAGTACTACTGATTTCTCTGAGAGGCAGATATATATTATTACTGTGTTAAACCTAGCAGTCCTTCTGATTTCTCTGAGAGACAGATATATATTATTACTGTGTTAAACCTAGCAGTACTACTGATTTCTCTGAGAGTGAGGCAGATATATATTATTACATTTACATTACATTTACATTTACATTTAAGTCATTTAGCAGACGCTCTTATCCAGAGCGACTTACAAATTGGTGCATTCACCTTATGATATCCAGTGGAACAACCACTTTACAATAGTGCATCTAAACCTTTTAAGGGGGGGGGGGGGTTAAGAGGATTACTTTATCCTATCCCATGTATTCCTTAAAGAGGTGGGGTTTCAGGTGTCTCCGGAAGGTGGTGATTGACTCCGCTGTCCTGGTGTTGTGAGGGAGCTTGTTCCACCATTGGAGTGCCAGAGCAGCGAACAGTTTTGACTGGGCTGAGCGGGAACTGTGCTTCCTCAGAGGTAGGGAGGCGAGCAGGCCAGAGGTGAATGAACGCAGTGCCCTTGTTTGGGTGTAGGGCCTGATCAGAGCCTGAAGGTACGGAGGTGCCGTTCCCCTCACAGCTCCGTAGGCAAGCACCATGGTCTTGTAGCGGATGCGAGCTTCAACTGGAAGCCAGTGGAGAGAGCGGAGGAGCGGGGTGGCGTGAGAGAACTTGGGTTGAACACTAGACGGGCTGCGGTGTTCTGGATGAGTTTTAGGGGTTTCATGGCACAGGCAGGGAGCCCAGCCAACAGCGAGTTGCAGTAACCCAGACGGGAGATGACAAGTGCCTGGACTAGGACCTGCGCTGCTTCCTGTGTGAGGCAGGGTCGTACTCTGCGAATGTTGTAGAGCATGAACCTACAGGATCGGGTCACCGCCTTGATGTTAGTGGAGAACGACAGGGTGTTGTCCAGGGTCACGCCAAGGTTCTTAGCACTCTGGGAGGAGGACACAATGGAGTTGTCAACCGTGATGGCGAGATCATGGAACAGGCAGTCCTTCCCCGGGAGGAAGAGCAGCTCCGTCTTGCCGAGGTTCAGCTTGAGGTGGTGATCCGTCATCCACACTGATATGTCTGCTAGACATGCAGAGATGCGATTCGCCACCTGGTTATCAGAAGGGGGAAAGGAGAAGATTAATTATGTGTCGTCTGCATAGCAATGATAGGAGAGACCATGTGAGGATATGACAGAGCCAAGTGACTTGGTGTATAGCGAGAATAGGAGAGGGCCTAGAACATAGCCCTGGGGGACACCAGTGGTGAGAGCACGTGGTGCGGAGACAGATTCTCGCCACGCCACCTGGTAGGAGCGACCTGTCAGGTAGGACGCAATCCAAGCGTGTTCCGCGCCGGGGATGCCCAACTCGGAGAGGGTGGAGAGGAGGATCTGATGGTTCACAGTATCAAAGGCAGCCGATAGGTCTAGAAGGATGAGAGCAGAGGAGAGAGAGTTAGCTTTAGCAGTGCGGAGCACCTCCGTGACACAGAGAAGAGCAGTCTCAGTTGAATGACCAGTCTTGAAACCTGACTGATTTGGATCAAGAAGGTCATTCTGAGAGAGATAGCAGGAGAGCTGGCCAAGGACGGCACGTTCAAGAGTTTTGGAGAGAAAAGAAAGAAGGGATACTGGTCTGTAGTTGTTGACATCGGAGGGATCGAGTGTAGGTTTTTTCAGAAGGGGTGCAACTCTCGCTCTCTTGAAGACGGAAGGGACTTAACCAGCGGTCAAGGATGAGTTGATGAGTGAGGTGAGGTAAGGGAGAAGGTCTCCGGAAATGGTCTGGAGAAGAGAGGAGGGGATAGGGTCAAGCGGGCAGGTTGTTGGGCGGCCGGCCGTCACAAGACGCAAGATTTTATCTGGCGAGAGAGGGGAGAAAGAGGTCAAAGCACAGGGTAGGGCAGTGTGAGCAGGACCAGCGGTGTCGTTTGACTTGGCAAACGAGGATCGGATGTTGTCGACCTTCTTTTCAAAATGGTTGACGAAGTCATCCGCAGAGAGGGAGGAGGGGGGGGGGGAGGATTCAGGAGGGAGGAGAAGGTGGCAAAGAGCTTCCTAGGGTTAGAGGCAGATGCTTGGAATTTAGAGTGGTAGAAAGTGGCTTTAGCAGCAGAGACAGAAGAGGAAAATGAAGAGAGGAGGGAGTGAAAGGATGCCAGGTCAGCAGGGAGGCGAGTTTTCCTCCATTTCCGCTCGGCTGCCCGGAGCCCTGTTCTGTGAGCTCGCAATGAGTCGTCGAGTCACGGAGCAGGAGGGGAGGACCGAGCCGGCCTGGAGGATAGGGGACATAGAGAGTCAAAGGATGCAGAAAGGGAGGAGAGGAGGGTTGAGGAGGCAGAATCAGGAGATAGGTTGGAGAAGGTTTGAGCAGAGGGAAGAGATGATAGGATGGAAGAGGAGAGAGTAGCGGGGAGAGAGAGTGAAGGTTGGGACGGCGCAATACCATCCGAGTAGGGGCAGAGTGAGAAGTGTTGGATGAGAGCAAGAGGGAAAAGGATACAAGGTAGTGGTCGGAGACTTGGAGGGGAGTTGCAATGAGATTAGTGGAAGAACAGCATCTAGTAAAGATGAGATCAAGCGTATTGCCTGCCTTGTGAGTGGGGGGGAAGGTGAGAGGGTGAGGTCAAAAGAGGAGAGGAGTGGAAAGAAGGAGGCAGAGAGGAATGAGTCAAAGGTAGATGTAGGGCGGCTCTTACATCTAGACGTTCCGCTAGCGGAACACCTGCTCCAATATCCAATGATGGGCGTGGCGCGAATTACAAATTCCCCAAAAATACAAAAACTTCAATTTTTCAAACATATGACTATTTCACAGCATTTTAAAGACAAGACTCTCCTTTATCTAACCACACTGTCCGATTTCAAAAAGGCTTTACAGCGAAAGCAAAACATTAGATTATGTCAGCAGAGTACCAAGCCAGAAATAATCAGACACCCATTTTTCAAGCTAGCATATAATGTCACAAAAACCCAGAAGACAGCTAAATGCACCACTAACCTTTGATGATCTTCATCAGATGACAACCCTAGGACATTATGTTATACAATACATGCATGTTTTGTTCAATCAAGTTCATATTTATATCAAAAAACAGCTTTTTACATTAGCATGTGACGTTCAGAACTAGCATACCCCCCGCAAACTTCCGGGGAATTTGCTAACAATTTACTAAATTACTCACGATAAACGTTCACAAAAAGCATAACAATTATTTTAAGAATTATAGATACAGAACTCGTCTATGCACTCGATATGTCCGATTTTAAAATAGCTTTTTGGTGAAAGCACATTTTGCAATATTCTAAGTACATAGCCCAGACATCACGGGCTAGCTATTTAGACACCCGGCAAGTTTAGCACTCACCAATATCAGATTTACTATTATAAAAGTTTGATTACCTTTTGTTGTCTTCGTCAGATTGCACTCCCAGGACTGCTACTTCAATAACAAATGTTGGTTTGTTCCAAAATAGTCCATCGTTATATCCGAATAGCGGCGTTTTGTTCGTGCGTCCCAGACACTATCCGAATGGTAAAGAAGGGTCGTGAACATGGGGGAATTCTTGACAAAAAAAATCGAAATATTCCATTACCGTACTTCGAAGCATGTCAACCGCTGGTTAAAATCCATTTTTATGCCATTTTTCTCGTAAAAAAGCGATAATATTCCGACCGGGAATGTCCATTTAGCTAAACAGAGGAAAGAAAACAAAGCTTTCGGTCGACGCGGGCACGAGCCTGAGTCTCACAGTACTGTAACCAGCCACTACCCAAACGCGCTACTTTGTTTCAGCCAGAGCCTGCAAAGCCACGATTCAGCGTTTTGCCGCCTTCTGAGAGCCTATGGCAGCCGTAGGAAGTGTCACGGGACAGCTAAGATCCTCACTCTTCAATAAACAGAGACAAGAAGAACGACACCTTGTCAGACAGGCCACTTCCTGCATGAAATCTTCTCAGGTTTTGGCCTGCCAAATGAGTTCTGTTATACTCACAGACACCATTCAAACAGTTTTAGAAACTTTGGAGTGTTTTCTATCCAAAGCTAATAATTATATGCATATTCTAGTTTCTGGGCAGGAGTACTAATCAGATTAAATCGGGTACGTTTTTTATCCGTCTGTGAAAATACTGCCCCCTAGCCATAACAGGTTAAAGTCACCCAGAACTGTGAGAGGTGAGCCATCCTCAGGAAAGGAACTTATCAAGGCGTCAAGCTCATTGATGAACTCTCCAAGGGAACCTGGAGGGCGATAAGGATGTTAAGCTTGAAAGGGCTGGTAACTGTGACAGCATGGAATTCAAAGGAGGCGATAGACAGATGGGTCAGGGGAGAAAGAGAGAATGTCCACTTGGGAGAGATGAGGATCCCAGTGCCACCACCCCGCTGACCAGAAGCTCTCGGGGTGTGCGAGAACACGTGGGCAGACGAGAAGAGAGCAGTAGGAGTAGCAGTGTTATCTGTGGTAATCCACGTTTCCGTCAGCGCCAAGAAGTCGAGGGACTGGAGGGTAGGATAGGCTGAGATGAACTCTGCCTTGTTGGCCGCAGACCAGCAGTTCCAGAGGCTGCCGGAGACCTACAACTCCACGTGGGTCGTGCGTGCTGGGACCACCAGGTTAGAGTGGCAGCGGCCACGTGGTGTGAAGCGTTTGTATGGCCTGTGCAGAGGGGAGAGAACAGGGATAGACAGACACATAGTTGACAGGCTACAGAAGAGGCTACGCTAACGCAAGGAGATTGGAATGACAAGTGGACTACATGTCTCGAATGTTCAGAAAGTTAAGCTTACGTTGCAAAAATCTTATTGACTAAAATGATTAAAATGATACAGTACTGCTGGCTTATTACTGTGTTAAACCTAGCAGTACTACTGATTTCTCTGAGAGTGAGGCAGATATATATTATTACTGTGTTAAACCTAGCAGTACTACTGATTTCTCTGAGAGACAGATATATATTATTACTGTGTTAAACCTAGCAGTACTACTGATTTCTCTGAGAGTGAGGCAGATATATATTATTACTGTGTTAAACCTAGCAGTACTACTGATTTCTCTGAGAGGCAGATATATATTATTACTGTATTAAACCTAGCAGTACTACTGATTTCTCTGAGAGTGAGGCAGATATATATTATGACTGTATTAAACCTAGCAGTACTACTGATTTCTCTGAGAGTGAGGGAGATATATATTATTACTGTGTTAAACCTAGCAGTACTACTGATTTCTCTGAGAGTGAGGCAGATATATATTATTACTGTGTAAAACCTAGCAGTACTACTGATTTCTCTGAGAGTGAGGCAGATCTATATTATTACTTTGTTAAACCTAGCAGTACTACTGATTTCTCTGAGGCAGATCTATATTATTACTGTGTTAAACCTAGCAGTACTACTGATTTCTCTGAGAGGCAGATATATATATTATTACTGTATTAAACCTAGCAGTACTACTGATTTCTCTGAGAGTGAGACAGATATATATTATTACTGTGTAAAACCTAGCAGTACTACTGATTTCTCTGAGAGTGAGGCAGATATATATTATTACTGTGTTAAACCTAGCAGTACTACTGATTTCTCTGAGAGTGAGGCAGATATATATTATTACTGTATTAAACCTAGCAGTACTACTGATTTCTCTGAGAGTGAGGCAGATATATATTATTACTGTGTTAAACCTAGCAGTACTACTGATTTCTCTGAGAGGCAGATATATATTATTACTGTATTAAACCTAGCAGTACTACTGATTTCTCTGAGAGTGAGACAGATATATATTATTACTGTGTTAAAACCTAGCAGTACTACTGATTTCTCTGAGAGTGAGGCAGATATATATTATTACTGTGTTAAACCTAGCAGTACTACTGATTTCTCTGAGAGTGAGGGAGATATATATTATTACTGTGTTAAACCTAGCAGTACTACTGATTTCTCTGAGAGGCAGATATATATTATTACTGTGTTAAACCTAGCAGTACTACTGATTTCTCTGAGAGTGAGGCAGATTTATATTATTACTATGTAAAACCTAGCAGTACTACTGATTTCTCTGAGAGTGAGGCAGATATATGTTATTACTGTATTAAACCTAGCAGTGCTACTGATTTCTCTGAGAGGCAGATATATATTATTACTGTATTATTAAACCTAGCAGTACTACTGATTTCTCTGAGAGTGAGACAGATATATATTATTACTGTGTTAAACCTAGCAGTACTACTGATTTCTCTGAGAGACAGATATATATTATTACTGTGTTAAACCTAGCAGTACTACTGATTTCTCTGAGAGTGAGGCAGATATATATTATTACTGTGTTAAACCTAGCAGTACTACTGATTTCTCTGAGAGGCAGGTATATATTATTACTGTATTAAACCTAGCAGTACTACTGATTTCTCTGAGAGTGAGGCAGATATATATTATTACTGTATTAAACCTAGCAGTACTACTGATTTCTCTGAGAGTGAGGGAGATGTATATTATTACTGTGTTAAACCTAGCAGTACTACTGATTTCTCTGAGAGTGAGGCAGATATATATTATTACTGTGTAAAACCTAGCAGTACTACTGATTTCTCTGAGAGGCAGATATATATTATTACTGTATTAAACCTTGCAGTACTACTGATTTCTCTGAGAGTGAGACAGATATATATTATTACTGTGTAAAACCTAGCAGTACTACTGATTTCTCTGAGAGGCAGATATATATTATTACTGTATTAAACCTAGCAGTACTACTTATTTCTCTGAGAGGCAGATATATATTATTACTGTGTATAACCTAGCAGTACTACTGATTTTCTCTGAGAGTGAATCAGATATATAGCATTTTGAAAAAAACATGATTTTTTGTCTCTCTGAAATGATTTTTAAACAAATACATGTATGTTATTGAACAACCCCATGTGTTGGGATAATATTTTCCTAAACTAAATGTGATGCATAGCTTATGAGTAAACTAATGTTAAACATAACAGGTTTGTATTGTACTAACATGGATTGAGCTACATATAATAATGTGTGACTAACTGGAGGGTTACTGGGGGGTAGGCTGAGTAGACTCGTGACACACACACACAATGCCTGGTTGTGGGGCCGCTCAAGGACAGGTGTATTTGAGGGACTGGTAGAATGGAAGATAGCTGTAGCACAAAAGCAGAAACTGTCCTTTGGTGTCTGACTCTCGGATACACACACGAAGATAAACTGGAAGACAACTATGCTTGGCAACAAAGATGCGTCTAGAGGCTGGGACCAGCCTGCACGCCAACGATAGGATGAGTAAGTTTAAACCACGCTCATCCTCCCTCTGACAGGCCAGCAGTGAGCGGGAACTATCTCTCTCAGAGTATTTAATGAAAAGCAAAGGATGTGTCACTCAGTTCTCTGTCTGCCCTGCGTTGTTGGTGTTACAGTGACCACGTATATACGAACATTGTATTTATCACTATTTACTTAGCTTAATAAACAGCTGTGAAACTAGAGACCAGAGTTTCTCTTTGATCTGACACCAGATTCGAATTGACGCAACCCGACACATGTCATGATTAGATAGTGAAAAAAACACGCCAATCTCTTTCATAATTTCTTTAAACAATAGAAGCTAATTTACGAACATTTCTGAAATGTGATATATAGCGTTTTGGAATGAAACTCTTCTTATGTTTCCCCATCTGAGATCCGAGTAGATGAGACATGTAATGTTTGTCTCTGTTGTGTTGAAGTCCAATCAAGCAGGAGAGACCAGCCTCCCCTGTACCCAGCTGTGTGTCCATGAAGAGTGATCGGTCTATGTATCGACCTATATCCTTTAGTGAGGGAGACTTTTCTACTGAACAAAGGTAAGAAGAACTCATGGGTCATGGTCAGTGAGTTAAACAACACTGTCTCTAGTCATTTCTCATCTCCCATTTTCATAATCCATAGGCTAATCCTTTTGTCTATTTTCATAGTCCTAAAACAATATTAAACAAACACAACATTCCCTCTGAGTGTGTGTGTGTGTGTGTGTGTGTGTGTGTGTGTGTGTGTGTGTGTGTGTGTGTGTGTGTGTGTGTGTGTGTGTGTGTGTGTGTGTGTGTGTGTGTTTACTCCCTGGATGAGGAGATGTAATCTCATGTTTTGTCCACAGAAACCAACAGGAGAGATCAGAGTCAGAGATTCTCAGTGGTCAGTCTTCCCAGAGTCATCAAACAGACCTGGCCTCCATATTCAGTGTATGTGGTCCTGTTATGAACATTTGTTTTTGTTTACCTCAAGTAAAGTTGATCTGTCAATCATTCATCAGTGTGAGAAAGCATTTCTTCTCTTGCTTAACTTATTTACTTGATTTATTTCAGTTGCTTGAAGAGAATATTATAACATTTGTGAAGAACGAGCTGAAGATGTTCAAGAGGATTCTTGGTCCTGAACTCCCAGAAGGCTTTGAGAGTCAGAAGCAGGATGAGGAAGTGGTGGATGCTGAAGATGAGAAGCAGGAGAGCAGTGCCAGAGAGGGGGCTCTGAAGATCACACTGCACGTCCTGAGGAAAATGAACCAGAAGGAGCTTGCTGACACACTGGAGAAAAGTAAGATCTGTCTGCCTCATGTTGAATGCTATTTTATAACATTTAAAAGCTGTAGCTAAAGTCCAGCTAAAGTAGCTGTGTAACTCAATGATATTGTAGCAGCCTTAACACAACACCTAGTGACCTCGTCAAGTAGCAGCAGGGATGTGTTGTGTTGATTAATTTAGAGAGAGAGACAGAGAGAGACAACATTAATAATACCATCAATAATACCAATAATAATAGAATCAGTCACACCAGTCTGTAATGCATTAAGAAAATATTTACACATTTATACAGTCAGTTAAGAGAAGAAATTATTATTTTAAAACTTTAACAGTCCTTCAATGCTGTAGACATTACAACAGACGTAATATTAATATCCTCTGTGTTATTTCTTCATTCAGATGAGCATGCTGTGATTTGCCAACGTGAACTCAAATCTAATCTAAAGAAGAAGTTTCAATGTGTATTTGAGGGGATCGCTAAACAAGGAAACCCAACACTTCTCAATAAGATCTACACAGAGCTCTACATCACAGAGGGTGGAACAGGAGAGGTCAATAATGAACATGAGCTGAGACAGATTGAGACAACAACCAGGAAACAAGCAAGACCAGAGACTGCAATCAAATGTAACGACATCTTCAAACTCTTAACTGGACAAGACAAACGTATTAGAACTGTGCTGACAAAGGGAGTCGCTGGCATTGGAAAAACAGTCTCTGTGCAGAAGTTCATTCTGGACTGGGCTGAAGGAAAAGCCAATCAGGATGTTCAATTTATATTTTCATTCCCTTTTCGAGAGCTGAATTTGATGAAAGGGGAAAAACACACTTTGATTGAACTTGTCAATCACTTCTCAATGGAAACCAAACAATCAAGAATCTCCAACTACGACAAGTACAAAGTTCTGTTCATCTTTGATGGTCTGGATGAGTGCCGACTGCCCCTAGACTTCCAGAAGAACAAGATCTGTTGTGACGTTACAGAGTCAAACTCAGTAGATGTTCTGCTGACAAATCTCATCAAGGGAAATCTGCTTCCCTCTGCTCTCCTCTGGATAACTACCCGACCTGCAGCAGCCAATAAGATCCCTTCAGGGTGTGTTGACCAGGTGACAGAGGTACGAGGGTTCAATGACCCACAGAAGGAGGAGTACTTCAGGAAGAGATTCAGTGATGAGGACCTGGCCAGCAGAATCATCTCACACATAAAGACATCAAGGAGCCTCCACATCATGTGCCACATTCCAGTCTTCTGTTGGATTTCTGCAACAGTCCTCGAACACATGCTGAAACATAAGAGAGAAGAGATGCCCAAGACTCTGACTGGGATGTACACACACCTTGTGGTGTTTCATACCAAACAGAAGAATGAAAAGTATCTTGGGAAAGAAGAGACAGGTCCACACTGGAATAAAGAGAGCATTCTGTCACTGGGAAAACTGGCTTTTCAACAGCTTGTGAATGGCAATCTGATTTTCTATGAAGAAGACCTGAAAAAGGCTGGCATTGATGTCAATGAAGCCTCGGTGTACTCAGGATTGTGCACACAGCTCTTTAAAGAGGAATGTGTTCTGTACCAAGACAAGGTGTACTGCTTTGTTCATCTGAGCATTCAGGAGTTTCTGGCTGCTGTATATGTGTTCCTCTCATTCAACAACAACAATGAGAATCTAATGGCCGAACCGCAATCAACGTCCAGGAACCTTTCTGCGCTGTTCAGAGACAAGCATAAAGTTACTTTCTACAAGAGTGCTGTGGATAAAGCCTTACACAGTGAGACGGGAAACCTGGACCTGTTCCTCCGCTTCCTTCTGGGCCTCTCACTGGAGTCCAATCAGAAGCACTTACGAGGTCTACTGACAAAGACAAGAAGCAGCTCAAAGACCCATGAAAAAACAGTGAACTACATCAAGGAGAAGATCAGGGAGAATCCCTCTCCAGAGAGGAGCATCAATCTGTTCCACTGTCTGAATGAACTGAATGACCATTCTCTAGTGGAGGAGATCCAATTCTACCTGAGATCAGGAAGTCTCTCAAAACCCAACCTGTCACCTGCACAGTGGTCAGCTCTGGTCTTTGTGTTGCTGACTTCAGAAAAGGAGCTGGATGTGTTTGACCTGAAGAAATACTCCAGATCAGAGGAAGGTCTTCTGAGGCTGCTGCCAGTGGTCAAAGCCTCCAGAGCTGCTCTGTGAGTACATAAAATGACATATAAGAACTAATCATCAGGAAGAAATATTCAGTTTAGGAAAAATGTGTATTATAATATGTATATAATATTATATTGAAAAACATATAGAAAAAATGCATTGATTTTGACAATAGTATAACAATATGACCATACAATTCAAGGAGATGGGAGATGAATCTATATGTTGTTTGGGAATATGAAGCAAATGCATCTACCATTGTCCTTCTACACTACTGGTGTTAACTAAACAGTGTGTTTGTGAAGTCATGATGATCTCGTTGCAGGCTGTCAGGCTGTGGAGTCACAGAGGAAGGCTGTGCTTCTCTGGTCTCAGCTCTGATGTCAAACCCCTCACACCTGAGAGAGCTGGACCTGAGCTACAATCACCCAGGAGACTCAGGAGTCAGACTGCTCTCTGCTGGACTGGAGGATCCACACTGCAGACTGGAGAAACTCAAGTATGTAGAGGGTTTATGTCAATGTTCATATCAGACATGTTTGACTTTTCAGGCTAGGTAATACAAACATTCTGACCACCACTTGGACAAAGTTATATGCTGACTGTGTGTCCAGTGTGTGTGTGTCGTGTGTGTGTGTGTGTGTGTGTGTGTGTGTGTGTGTGTGTGTGTGTGTGTGTGTGTGTGTGTGTGTGTGTGTGTGTGTGTGTGTGTGTGTGTGTGTGTGTGTGTGAATAAATGCATTGATTTTCACATTAGTATAACAATATGACCATACAATTCTAGGACACAGAAGAAGAATATATATGTTGTTTGGGAGAATTAACCAAATGCATCTGCCATTGTCCTTCTACACTAAATTAACCTCTATGGGCTAGGTGGGACGCTTGCGCCAGCCTGTGGCGCGATTTTCAAAACCTTAAAAATCCTATTACTTCAATTTCTCAAACATATGACTATTTTACAGCCATTTCAAGACAAGACTCTCGTTAATCTAACCACACTGTCCGATTTCAAAAAGGCTTTACAACGAAAGCAAAACATTAGATTATGTCAGCAGAGTACCAAGCCAGAAATAATCAGACACCCATTTTTCAAGCCAGCATATAATGTCACCAAAACCCAGAAGACAGCTAAATGCAGCACTCACCTTTGATGATCTTCATCAGATGACAACCCTAGGACATTATGTTATACAATACATGCATGTTTTGTTCAATCAAGTTCATATTTATATCAAAAACCAGCTTTTTACATTAGCATGTGACGTTCAGAACTAGCATACCCCCCGCAAACTTCCGGGGAATTCGCTAACATTTTACTAAATTACTCACGATAAACGTTCACAAAAAGCATAACAATTATTTTAAGAATTATAGATACAGACCTCCTCTATGCACTCGATATGTCCGATTTTAAAATAGCTTTTTGGTGAAAGCACATTTTGCAATATTCTAAGTACATAGCCCAGGCATCACGGGCTCGCTATTTAGACACCCGGCAAGTTTAGCACTCACCATAATCATATTTACTATTATAAAAGTTTGATTACCTTTTGTTGTCTTCGTCAGAATGCACACCCAGGACTGCTACTTCAATAACAAATGTTGGTTTGGTCCAAAATAATCCATCGTTATATCCGAATAGCGGCATTTTGTTCGTGCGTTCCAGACACTATCCGAAATATTAAAGAAGTGTCGCGCGCATTGCGCAATTCGTGACAATAAAATTCTAAATATTCCATTACCGTACTTCGAAGCATGTCAACCGCTGTTTAAAATAAATTTTTACGACATTTTTCTCGTAGAAAAGCGATAATATTCCGACAGGGAATCTCCTTTTCGGCAAACAGAGGAAAAAATCCCAAAGGCGGGGGCGGTCGGGGTCACGCGCATAAGCCCAGTGTCCCTTGATCGGCCACTTGAGAAAGGCGATCATGTGTTTCAGCCTGGGGCTGGAATGACGACATTCTGTTTTTTCCCGGGCTCTGAGCGCCTATGGACGACGTGGGAAGTGTCACGTTAGAGCAGAGATCCTTAGTAAATGATAGAGATGGAAAAGAAGTTCAAGAAATGGTCAGACAGGCCACTTCCTGTAAAGGAATCTCTCAGGTTTTGACCTGCCATTTGAGTTCTGTTATACTCACAGACACCATTCAAACAGTTTTAGAAAATGTAGGGTGTTTTCTATCCATATGCAATAAGTATATGCATATTCTAGTTACTGGGTAGGAGTGGTAACCAGATTAAATCGGGTATGTTTTTTATCCAGGAGTGTCAATACTGCCCCCTATTCCTAACAGGTTAACAATGTGTTTGAAGTCATGATCTCTTTGTCAGGCTGTCAGGCTGTGGAGTCACAGAGGAAGGCTGTGATTCTCTGGTCTCAGCTCTGAGGTTAAACCCCTCACACCTGAGAGAGTTGGATCTGAGTAACAATGACCTGAAGGATTCAGGCGTGAAGCTGCTCTCTGCTGGACTAGGGAATCCCCACTGTAAACTGGAGACTCTGAGGTCAGTATTATCAGATATGAAAGTACTTTATGCATGTAGTTCTCCCATTTGAAAAAGTCGTAATTATTCGGACATATTACTAATAGTGTATTAAAGTAGTCATAAGTTTAGCATGTTGTCCCATATTCCATGCCTGCTGTCATGTTTCTCTAAGACAGAACCCAGAAGCAGACCAGGTGAGTAAAATGAAGGTGAGTATTTATTGGTAGTCTTGATGTGTAATTTGAGTGATCCAGGAGACGGAGCGGCAGCGGAGGTGAGTTGATGAGAGTAGATGGGTGGATTCAATGACGTCACTGTATCCACCGACGGCCAGTCAAGGGAGTTGAATGTTCCGGGAGGATGACTGTAGACAGAGTAAACGGGGGGGGGGAGTAACCAGTAACAAGAACAAAACAACAAGACTAGCTCAGGAAACATGAGGCTGTTCATTGCTAACGATCCAGCAGGGAATGGATGTCAGCTCAGGGCTTATGAAGAGGTGATGATCAGGACCAGGTGTGCAGAAGGTTGATGAGATGCAGGTGTAGGGTAATCACTAGATCTCCCGCCTAACTTCGTCGCCTAGCAACCAGATAGGTTTCTGAACGCACCCTTAGACACCAAACAGAAAACAGTCAGCTCAGGCAGAAACAGACTCAGGAAGCGGGATTCCTGACACCTGCAGTGATTACATCAAGCTTGTGATTCTACTAACTTGTTGAATTCATTTGCAGTTGGTCTTGGTTGTGTTTTGGATGATGTTTTTCCTAATGGATACTGAATAGTAAATAATGTCCTGTCATTTTGGAGTCACTTCACTTCTATTGTCAGTGACTTCTACATTCATGTGGATGCTACCATGATTATGAATAACCATGAATGAATCGTGAATGATGATAAATGAGAAACGGAGGCACAAAGATCAAACCCCCTCTGTTATTGGTAATGGTGAGAGGTTAGCATGTTTTGTTGTAGCCTCTGTTATTGGTAATGGTGAGAGGTTAGCATGTTTTGTTGTAGCCTCTGTTATTGGTAATGGTGAGAGGTTAGCATGTTTTGTTGTAGCCTCTGTTATTGGTAATGGTGAGAGGTTAGCATATTTTGTTGTAGCCTCTGTTATTGGTAATGGTGAGAGGTTAGCATATTTTGCTGTAGCCTCTGTTATTGGTAATGGTGAGAGGTTAGCATGTTTTGTTGTAGACTCTGTTATTGGTAATGGTGAGAGGTTAGCATGTTTTGTTGTAGCCTCTGTTATTGGTAACGGTGAGAGGTTAGCATGTTTTGTTTTAGCCTCTGTTATTGGTAATGGTGAGAGGTTAGCATGTTTTGTTGTATCCTCTGTTATTGGTAACGGTGAGAGGTTAGCATGTTTTGTTGTAGCATCTGTAATTGGTAATGGTGAGAGGTTAGCATGTTTTGTTGTAGACTCTGTTATTGGTAATGGTGAGAGGTTAGCATGTTTTGTTGTAGCCTCTGTTATTGATAATGGTGAGAGGTTAGCATGTTTTGTTGTAGCCTCTGTTATTGGTAATGGTGAGAGGTTAGCATGTTTTGTTGTAGCCTCTGTTATTGGTAATGGTGAGAGGTTAGCATGTTTTGTTGTATCCTCTGTTATTGGTAATGGTGAGAGGTTAGCATGTTTTGTTGTAGCCTCTGTTATTGGTAATGGTGAGAGGTTAGCATGTTTTGTTGTATCCTCTGTTATTGGTAATGGTGAGAGGTTAGCATGTTTTGTTGTATCCTCTGTTATTGGTAATGGTGAGATGTTAGCATGTTTTGTTGTAGCCTCTGTTATTGGTAATGGTGAGAGGTTAGCATGTTTTGTTGTAGCCTCTGTTATTGGTAATGGTGAGAGGTTAGCATGTTTTGTTGTAGCCTCTGTTATTGGTAATGGTGAGAGATTAGCATGTTTTGTTGTAGCCTCTGTTATTGGTAATGGTGAGAGGTTAGCTGTTTTGTTGTAGCCTCTGTAACTTTCCTGATCATTACTATTCATGATTCATTCATGATTTGTATTAATCATGTTATCATCAGGATTCATTTAGTGTTTAGAAACATGTTATCTACTCACTTAGACAGAAGATTAATCCAGTCATCATCCACCATTTTATTATTGGTGCAAAACACAACCAAAACAAACTGCAAATAAGACCAACTAGTTTACAACCAAACACTAATCTATTGACTACTTTAATACACTATAAATGAATTGGTCAGAATACTTATGACTTCTTCAAATAGGGGGACTAGATACATGAACTGCTTTCATTTCTAAACGGTGAAACAAATATGTATGAAAATATCCTCAAATAAAAGGTGACATTTTATACTGTCACCTCATATGAAACATTTGATCTGAAATCCAAAATGTTGGAGTTTAGAGCCACATTTAAAATGTTATCTTCACTGTCAAAATAGATATGGTGTGGACTGTATACTCAATACAATCTAAATCTGATACCTCACTGTCTGTCTTTTGACTGATACTGATTTTAAACTGGTCTGGTCAGTCTACTCAAATATTTGTACTATATATGTTTCTATCTGCAGGCAAAACTTTGATAATTTGTAATTTCTAATATGATACCTTAATTTCTGAATAGATATGGCAGGTTTCATGACTGATATATCTGAATATGTTGAAGAAATATACTGCCACTATTTTCACCACCAAAGGATAGCAGTGTGATTTTAATATGATTTGACTCTTTGCAGGCTGTCAGGCTGTCTAGTCACAGAGGAAGGCTGTGCTTCTCTGGTCTCAGCTCTGTGGTCAAACCCAACACATTATTTGTAAATGGGTAACAGCGTAAACAGAGAAAGCTAAGCGTATCATTTTAATACAACCTGTCTGTCATTGTATTTCTTCTGTGTTGGCAGACTCACTGGCTGTAAACTCACAGACACATCCTGTAAAGTGTTGGCCTCAGTTCTCAGTTCAAACCCCTCACACCTGAGAGAGCTGGACCTGAGTAACAATGACCTGAAGGATTCAGGAGTGGAGCTGCTCTCTGCTGGACTGGAGGATCCCCACTGCAGACTGGAGACTCTGAGGTTAGTATTCCTGTAGTTGGTCAACAAGTGTTTCGTTGTACCCTCTGTTATTGGTAATGGTGAGAGGTTAGCATGTTTTGTTGTAGCCTCTGTTATTGGTAATGGTGAGAGGTTAGCATGTTTTGTTGTAGCCACTGTTATTGGTAATGGTGAGAGGTTAGCATGTTTTGTTGTAGCCTCTGTTATTGGTAATGGTGAGAGGTTAGCATGTTTTGTTGTAGTCTCTGTTATTGGTAATGGTGAGAGGTTAGCATGTTTTGTTGTAGCCTC
The DNA here is from genome assembly GCF_965601325.2 of Salmo salar. Lineage (NCBI taxonomy): Eukaryota > Metazoa > Chordata > Actinopteri > Salmoniformes > Salmonidae > Salmo > Salmo salar. Next base: position 612,296 of record NW_027675388.1, read on the forward strand.
TGTTATTGGTAATGGTGAGAGGTTAGCATGTTTTGTTGTAGCCACTGTTATTGGTAATGGTGAGAGGTTAGCATGTTTTGTTGTAGCCACTGTTATTGGTAATGGTGAGAGGTTAGCATGTTTTGTTGTATCCTCTGTTATTGGTAATGGTGAGAGGTTAGCATGTTTTGTTGTAGTCTCTGTTATTGGTAATGGTGAGAGGTTAGCATGTTTTGTTGTAGCCTCTGTTATTGGTAATGGTGAGAGGTTAGCATGTTTTGTTGTAGCCTCTGTTATTGGTAATGGTGAGAGGTTAGCATGTTTTGTTGTAGCCTCTGTTATTGGTAATGGTGAGAGGTTAGCATGTTTTGTTGTAACCTCTGTTATTGGTAATGGTGAGAGGTTAGCATGTTTTGCTGTATCCTCTGTTATTGGTAATGGTGAGAGGTTAGCATGTTTTGTTGTAGCCTCGGTAACTCTCTCACTCATTATTATTCATGATCTTTCTCAATCATGGCAGTCACAGGCTTGATGTAGTCATTGCAGTCAAAGAATATGGGACCAAACACTAAACTTTTGACTAATTTAACACACTTTAAGTGAATTGGTCCGAAAACGTATGACTTCTTTAAATAGGGGGACTAGATACATAAAGTGCTTTCATTTTTCTAAACGGTGAAACAGATATGTATGAAAATATCCTCAAATAAAAGGTGACATTATATACTGTCACCTCATATGAAACATTTGATCTGAAATCCAAAATGTTGGAGTTTAGAGCCACATTTAAAATGTTATCTTCACTGTCAAAACAGATATGGTGTGGACTGTATACTCAATACAATCTAAATCTGATACCTCACTGTCTGTCTTTTGACTGATACTGCTTTTAAACTGGTCTGGTCAGTCTACTCAAATATTTGTACTATACATGTTTCTATCTGCAGGCAAAGCGTTGATAATTAGTAATTTATAATATGATACATTAATTTCTGAATAGATATGGCAGGTTTCATGACACTGATATATCTAAATGTGTTGAAGAAATATACTGCCACTATTTTCACCACCAAAGAATAGCAGTGTGATTTTAATATGATTTGACTCTTTGCAGGCTGTCAGGCTGTCTAGTCACAGAGGAAGGCTGTGCTTCTCTGGTCTCAGCTCTGAGGTCAAACCCCTCACACCTGAGAGAGCTGGACCTGAGCTACAATCACCCAGGAGACTCAGGAGTCAGACTGCTCTCTGCTGGACTGGAGGATCCACACTGCAGACTGGAGAAACTCAAGTATGTAGAGGGTTTATGTCAATGTTCATATCAGACATGTTTGACTTTTCAGGCTAGTTAAGACAAACATTCTGACCACCACTTGGAAAAAGTTATATGCTGTGTGTGTGTGTGTGTGTGTGTGTGTGTGTGTGTGTGTGTGTGTATGTGTGTGTGTGTGTGTGTGTGTGTGTGTGTGTGTGTGTGTGTGTGTGTGTGTGTGTGTAACACACAGGACATACAGGACACACACACACACGACACACACACACACACACACGACACACACACACGACACACACACACGACACACATACACACACAGGACAAATACACACACACACACACACACACACAGGACAAATACACACACACACACACACGACTAATACACACACACACACACACAGGACAAATACACACACACACACACAGGACAAATACACACACACACACACAACACACACACACACACACACACACACACACACACACACACACACACACACACACACACACACACACACACACACACACACACACACAGGACAAATATACATACACACACACACACAACGGACAAATACACACACACACACACACACACACACACACACACACACACACACACAGGTCAAATACACATACACAGGTCAAATACACACACAGGACAAATACACACACACACACACACACACACACACAGGACAAATACACACACACACACACAGGACAAATCACACACACACACACACACACACACACACACACACACACACACACACACACACACACACACACACACACACACACAGGACAAATACACACACACACACAGGACAAATACACACACACACACAGGACAAATACACACACACACACACACACACACACACAACACACACACACACACACACACACACACACACACACACACACACACACACACACAGAGAACAAATACACACACACACACACACACACACACACACACAGAACAAATACACACACACACACACACACACACACACACACACACACACACACACACACACACACACAGGACAAATACACACACACACACACACAGGACAAATACACACACACACACACACAGGACAAATACACACACACACACACACAGGACAAATACACACACACACACACACACACACAGGACAAATACACACACACACACACACACACACACAGGACAAATACACACACACACAGGACAAATACACACACACACACACACGACAAATACACACACACAGACACACACACACACACACAAAGGACACACACACACACACAACGGACAAATACACACACATACACACAGGACAAATACACACACACACACACACACACACACACACACACACACACACACACACACACACACACAGGACAAACACACACAGGACACACACACAAGACACAGGACACACACACA
>NW_027675388.1:625000-769395 GCF_965601325.2 Salmo salar
CTCCAGCTGGTATAATAATAACTCCACTACCATAGACGTCCCCTCCTCCAGCTGGTATAATAATAACTCCACTACCATAGACGTCCCCTCCTCCAGCTGGTATAATAATAACTCCACTACCATAGACGTCCCCTCCTCCAGCTGGTATAATAATAACTCCACTACCATAGACGTCCCCTCCTCCAGCTGGTATAATAATAACTCCACTACCATAGACGTCCCCTCCTCCAGCTGGTATAATAATAACTCCACTACCATAGACGTCCCCTCCTCCAGCTGGTATAATAATAACTCCACTACCATAGACGTCCCCTCCTCCAGCTGGTATAATAATAACTCCACTACCATAGACGTCCCCTCCTCCAGCTGGTATAATAATAACTCCACTACCATAGACGTCCCCTCCTCCAGCTGGTATAATAATAACTCCACTACCATAGACGTCCCCTCCTCCAGCTGGTATAATAATAACTCCACTACCATAGACGTCCCCCCCTCCAGCTGGTATAATAATAACTCCACTACCATAGACGTCCCCTCCTCCAGCTGGTATAATAATAACTCCACTACCATAGACGTCCCCTCCTCCAGCTGGTATAATAATAACTCCACTACCATAGACGTCCCCTCCTCCAGCTGGCATAATAATAACTCCACTACCATAGACGTCCCCTCCTCCAGCTGGCATAATAATAACTCCACTACCATAGACGTCCCCTCCTCCAGCTGGTATAATAATAACTCCACTACCATAGACGTCCCCTCCTCCAGCTGGTATAATAATAACTCCACTACCATAGACGTCCCCTCCTCCAGCTGGTATAATAATAACTCCACTACCATAGACGTCCCCTCCTCCAGCTGGTATAATAATAACTCCACTACCATAGACGTCCCCTCCTCCAGCTGGTATAATAATAACTCCACTACCATAGACGTCCCCTCCTCCAGCTGGTATAATAATAACTCCACTACCATAGACGTCCCCTCCTCCAGCTGGTATAATAATAACTCCACTACCATAGACGTCCCCTCCTCCAGCTGGTATAATAATAACTCCACTACCATAGACGTCCCCTCCTCCAGCTGGTATAATAATAACTCCACTACCATAGACGTCCCCTCCTCCAGCTGGTATAATAATAACTCCACTACCATAGACGTCCCCTCCTCCAGCTGGTATAATAATAACTCCACTACCATAGACGTCCCCTCCTCCAGCTGGTATAATAATAACTCCACTACCATAGACGTCCCCTCCTCCAGCTGGTATAATAATAACTCCACTACCATAGACGTCCCCTCCTCCAGCTGGTATAATAATAACTCCACTACCATAGACGTCCCCTCCTCCAGCTGGTATAATAATAACTCCACTACCATAGACGTCCCCTCCTCCAGCTGGTATAATAATAACTCCACTACCATAGACGTCCCCTCCTCCAGCTGGTATAATAATAACTCCACTACCATAGACGTCCCCTCCTCCAGCTGGTATAATAATAACTCCACTACCATAGACGTCCCCTCCTCCAGCTGGTATAATAATAACTCCACTACCATAGACGTCCCCTCCTCCAGCTGGTATAATAATAACTCCACTACCATAGACGTCCCCTCCTCCAGCTGGTATAATAATAACTCCACTACCATAGACGTCCCCTCCTCCAGCTGGTATAATAATAACTCCACTACCATAGACGTCCCCTCCTCCAGCTGGTATAATAATAACTCCACTACCATAGACGTCCCCTCCTCCAGCTGGTATAATAATAACTCCACTACCATAGACGTCCCCTCCTCCAGCTGGTATAATAATAACTCCACTACCATAGACGTCCCCTCCTCCAGCTGGTATAATAATAACTCCACTACCATAGACGTCCCCTCCTCCAGCTGGTATAATAATAACTCCACTACCATAGACGTCCCCTCCTCCAGCTGGTATAATAATAACTCCACTACCATAGACGTCCCCTCCTCCAGCTGGTATAATAATAACTCCACTACCATAGACGTCCCCTCCTCCAGCTGGTATAATAATAACTCCACTACCATAGACGTCCCCTCCTCCAGCTGGTATAATAATAACTCCACTACCATAGACGTCCCCTCCTCCAGCTGGTATAATAATAACTCCACTACCATAGACGTCCCCTCCTCCAGCTGGTATAATAATAACTCCACTACCATAGACGTCCCCTCCTCCAGCTGGTATAATAATAACTCCACTACCATAGACGTCCCCTCCTCCAGCTGGTATAATAATAACTCCACTACCATAGACGTCCCCTCCTCCAGCTGGTATAATAATAACTCCACTACCATAGACGTCCCCTCCTCCAGCTGGTATAATAATAACTCCACTACCATAGACGTCCCCTCCTCCAGCTGGTATAATAATAACTCCACTACCATAGACGTCCCCTCCTCCAGATCCCACAGAGTAGGAGTGTATCTGGACTGGTCAGCCGGCACTCTGTCCTTCTATAGAGCCTCCTCTGACACACTGACCCACCTGATCACATTCACCTCCACATTCACTGAGCCCCTCTATCCAGGGTTTGGGGTTTGGGATGTTGGCTCTTCAGTGTCCCTGAAATAATAACTGGACACACACACACACACACACACTGGACACACACACACACACACACACACACACACACACACACACACACACTGGACACACACACACACACACACACACACACACACACTTACACACACACACACACACTGGACAAATGAAAACACACACACACTCACACACATACACACACACACACTGGACACACACACACACACACACACACACTGGACACACACACACACACACACACACACACACACACTGGACACACACACACACACACTGGTCAAACAAAAATACACACACACACACACACACACTGGACACACACACACACTGGACAAACAAAGTGGACAAACACACACACTGGACACACACACACACAAACACTGGATACACACAGACACACACACACTGGACACACACACTAGACAAACACACACACACTGGACACACACACACACTGGACACACACACACACTGGACACACACACACACACACTGGACACACACACACACACACTGGACACACACACACACACACTGGACACACACACACACACACTGGACACACACACACACACACTGGACACACACACACACACACACTGGACACACACACACTGGACACACACACACTGGACACACACACACACACACACACACACTGGACAAACACACACACACACACACACTGGACAAACACACACACACACACTGGACAAACACACACACACACACACACACTGGACAAACACACACACACACACACACACACTGGACAAACACACACACACACACACACACTGGACAAACACACACACACACACACACACACTGGACAAACACACACACACACACACACACTGGACAAACACACACACACACACACTGGACAAACACACACACACACACACACTGGACAAACACACACACACACACACTGGACAAACACACACACAAACACACACACACACACAAACTGGACAAACACACACACACACACACACACACACTGGACAAACACACACACACACACACTGGACACACACACACACACACTGGACACACACACACACACACTGGACACACACACACACACACTGGACACACACACACACACACTGGACAAACACACACACACACACTGGACAAACACACACACACACACACACTGGACAAACACACACACACACACACACACTGGACAAACACACACACACACACTGGACAAACACACACACACACACACACACTGGACAAAAACAAACACACACACACACACACACACACTGGACAAAAACAAACACACACACACACACACACACACTGGACAAACACACACACACACACACACACACTAGACAAACAAACACACACACACTGGACTCACACACACACACACACACACACACACTGGACACACACACACTGGACACACACACACACACACACACACACACACACACACACAAACAGGACACATACACACACACATGCGCATCTTCCTATAATTGTGAGGACCTTGACCCATGACCTCTTACAATAACACCGTTAGTCTTTCCACAAGACTCCCATGAAGTTATAGTGTGACGTTATGAGTCGACGTTAAAGTAACATTCTCACAACATACTGCACTTGTTTTATCCTGTTTTAGATGTATCCTCTGTTTAAACATTTAAACTCTTACAATAACACTGTTAAAATACCAATGTGATCATTTCTTGTCTTTTATGTTGGAAAAACAAATTGTACAATTATATGTGGACATACGCTCCATAGTTGTACAAGTATACATGGATATATTGTACTTTTCATAATAAAACATACTTGAAACAAGAAAAAGCATGTTTATTGTGAAAACAATTTCGTTATTGATTTTTACATTGCTTCTCCCTGTCTCATGTTGACGTTTGTCATGAATCTTGACCTGGAGGCAGAACTGTGCGATTTCCTCTAGATATGTCAGCTGCAAAGTCAGAATTGGCTGTGGAAAATAATGTTGTTTTATGGTCTTAATTTAAGGGAAGGATTAGCAGTGTGGTTAGGGTTGAGGTTAGGATTAAAATCTGATTGTATTACTTTGTGCCTGTGCCAGCTAGTGAATACTTTGCTGAACTGCCTAGAGGGCAAGATTCATACCAATAAATGCCAACCTGCCTCCAGAACAAGATTCATGACAATAAATGCCAACCTGCCTCCAGAACAAGATTCATAACAATAAATGCCAACCTGCCTCCAGGGCAAGATTCATGACAATAAATACCAACCTGCCTCCAGGGCAAGATTCATGACAATAAATGCCAACCTGCCTCCCAGTCATCCCCTCCTTATCTTTACAAGGCTGCAGAACCTGCAAGCTAGTGATGTGGGGGTTCTCTCATAACCCTCAGTCCCCAGGTGGGTAGATGGCAGGTTGAATAAAGAGAAGCTAGTGATGTGGGGGTTCTCTCATAACCCTCAGTCCCCAGGTGGGTAGATGGCAGGTTGAATAAAGAGAAGCTAGTGATGTGGGGGTTCTCTCATAACCCTCAGTCCCCAGGTGGGTAGATGGCAGGTTGAATAAAGAGAAGCTAGTGATGTGGGGGTTCTCTCATAACCCTCAGTCCCCAGGTGGGTAGATGGCAGGTTGAATAAATAGAAAACAATAGGCTATATAAATCAATCCATAAATGTATAGTTATTATGTAATTTACACAAAACATTAAGGACACCTTTCTTTCCATGACAAACTGACCAGGCGCAACTCAATATTAGGAAGGTATCCTTAATATTTTGTCCACTCAGTGGCTCTGACCCTTTACGTAACAGTCAATCCTCTTTACCAGGAAACCTTCTTTAAATTTCCCCAAATGCTTCAACACTGATGATCTCTCACTGCTGCTCCAGGGCCTCTTGGGTTGAGGAGTCATTCTCTTCTAACCTGATCACAGCTGCTCCAGGACCTCTTGGGTTGAGGAGTCATTCTCTTCTAACCTGATCACAGCTGCTCCAGGGCCTCTTGGGTTGAGGAGTCATTCTCTTCTAACCTGATCACAAACAAAGACAAGATTCAAAAAAATAAACATGATGTTCCAACATAATGGGGGGGGGGGGGGGGGGTATAGGGAAGGTAGGGGACAGGAGGGGGGTATAGGGAAGGTAGGGGAGAGGAGGGGGTATAGGGAAGGTAGGGGAGAGGAGGGGTTATAGGGAAGGTAGGGGAGAGGAGGGGTTATAGGGAAGGTAGGGGAGAGGAGGGGGTATAGGGAAGGTAGGGGAGAGGAGGGGGTATAGGGAAGGTAGGGGAGAGGAGGGGGCATAGGGAAGGTGGGGGAGAGGAGGGGGTATAGGGAAGGTAGAGGAGAGGAGGGGGTATAGGGAAGGTAGGGGACAGGAGGGGGTATAGGGAAGGTAGGGGAGAGGAGAGGGGTATAGGGAAGGTAGGGGAGAGGAGGGGGGGTATAGGGAAGGTAGGGGAGAGGAGGGGGTATAGGGAAGGTAGGGGAGAGGAGGGGGTATAGGGAAGGTAGGGGAGAGGAGGGGGTATAGGGAAGGTAGGGGAGAGGAGGGGAGGTATAGGGAAGGTAGGGGAGAGGAGGAGGGTATAGGGAAGGTAGGGGAGAGGAGGGGGTATAGGGAAGGTAGGGGAGAGGAGGGGGGGGTATAGGGAAGGTAGGGGGGAGGAGGATTAGGGTATAGGGAAGGTAGGGGAGAGGAGGATTAGGGTATAGGGAAGGTAGGGGAGAGGAGGGGGTATAGGGAAGGTAGGGGAGAGGAGGGGGGTATAGGGAAGGTAGGGGAGAGGAGGGGTTATAGGGAAGGTAGGGGAGAGGAGGGGATATAGGGAAGGTAGGGGAGAGGAGGGGGTATAGGGAAGATAGGGGAGAGGAGGGGGTATAGGGAAGGTAGGGGAGAGGAGGGGTTATAGGGAAGGTAGGGGAGAGGAGGGGGGTATAGGGATGGTAGGGGAGAGGAGGGGTTATAGGGGAGAGGAGGGGGTATAAGGGAGAGGAGGGTGTATAGGGAAGGTAGGGGAGAGGAGGGGGTATAGGGAAGGTAGGGGAGAGGAGGGGGTATAAGGGAGAGGAGGGGGTATAGGGAAGGTAGGGGAGAAGAGGGGGTATAGGGAAGGTAGGGGAGAGGAGGGGGTATAGGGAAGGTAGGGGAGAGGAGGGGGGGTATAGGGAAGGTAGGGGAGAGGAGGGGGTATAGGGAAGGTAGAGGAGAGGAGGGGGTATAGGGAAGGTAGGGGAGAGGAGGGGGTATAGGGAAGGTAGGGGAGAGGAGGGGGTATAGGGAAGGTAGAGGAGAGGAGGGGGTATAGGGAATGTAGGGGAGAGGAGGGGGTATAGGGAATGTAGGGGAGAGGAGGGGGTATAGGGAAGGTAGGGGAGGGGGTATAGGGAAGGTAGGGGAGAGGAGGGGGTATAGGGAAGGTAGGGGAGAGGGGGGGGGTATAGGGAAGGTAGGGGAGAGGAGGGGGGTATAGGGAAGGTAGGGGAGAGGAGGGGGGTATAGGGAAGGTAGGGGAGAGGAGGGGGTATAGGGAAGGTAGGGGAGAGGAGGGGGTATAGGAAGGTAGAGGAGAGGGGGGGGTATAGGGAAGGTAGGGGAGAGGAGGGGGTATAGGGAAGGTAGGGGAGAGGAGGGGGGTATAGGGAAGGTAGGGGAGAGGAGGGGGTATAGGGAAGGTAGGGGAGAGGAGGGGGGTATAGGGAAGGTAGGGGACAGGGGGGTATAGGGAAGGTAGGGGAGAGGAGGGGGGTATAGGGAAGGTAGGGGAGAGGAGGGGGGACTTCCTCCATGTCCTCCAGACTTCGTGTCAGGTAAGCAGCCTCCAAGTCTACCCTCACCAACTGACCAGACTGAGTGAGTTCTGAACATCCCTCTCTGTCCTCTGATGCTGCGTCCAAGTCTTCTTGGGTCTTTCTGGTGTCTCTGTCTTGACTCTTTAGTGAGTTTTTTCAGTTCTTTCCCAGGCTGCCTGAAAAACACAAAAAGATGGCAACTACATAAGAGTTATAAACTATCAAAATAAAGAGAATCCCACACTCCATATATAAACTCCCAGTAATTTATTGGGTATTTACCAACGTTTCAGCATCACTGTGCCTTCTTCAGGGTGATGTCATCAATACTTGAGCCAGGTTATGTAGACAAACAGTGCAATTAGTGCAACCAATGACAATAGAGAGGGGTGTGTCATAATGATTAAGTTAATTACAATGAATTAATGAAACTGTTAAAAAAAACAATAGTTTATGGCATATTAAATATAAAAAAATAGTAGGGTATATTATATATATCCGGCTCTCCATGTAATCTGATTCATTATGATCTAGGATCAGGTCCCCCCTCTCCATGTAATCTGATTCATTATGATCTAGGATCAGGTCCCCCTCTCCATGTAATCTGATTCATTTTGATCTAGGATCAGGTCCCCCTCTCCATGTAATCTGATTCATTATGATCTAGGATCAGGTCGCCCCTCTCCACGTAATCTGATTCATTATGATCTAGGATCAGGTCCCCCCCTCAGCATGTAATCTGATTCATTAAGATCTAGGAACAGGTCCCCCCTCTCCATGTAATCTGATTCATTATGATATAGGATCAGGTCCCCCCCTCTCCATGTAATCTGATTCATTATGATCAAGGATCAGGTCCCCCCTCCTCTCCATGTAATCTGATTCATTATGATCTAGGATCAGGTCCCCCTCTCCATGTAATCTGATTCATTATCATCTAGGATCAGGTCCCCCCTCTCCATGTAATCTGATTCATTATGATCTAGGACCAGGTCCCCCTCTCCATGTAATCTGATTCATTATGATCTAGGATCAGGTTCCCCTCTCCACGTAATCTGATTCATTATGATCTAGGATCAGGTCCCTCCTCTCCATGTAATCTGACTCATTATGATATAGGATCAGGTCCCTCCTCTCCATGTAATCTGATTCATTATGATATAGGATCAGGTCCCCCCTCTCCATGTAATCTGATTCATTATGATCTAGGATTAGGTCCCCCCTCTCCATGTAATCTGATTCATTATGATCTAGGATCAGGTCCCCCCTCTCCATGTAATCTGATTCATTATGATCTAGGATCAGGTCCCCCCCGTCCATGTAATCTGATTCATTATGATCTAGGATCAGTCCCATCTCTCCATGTAATCTGATTCATTATGATATAGGATCTTTTTATTTTTATTATTTCACCTTTATTTAACCAGGTAGGCCAGTTTAGAATAAGTTCTCATTTACAACTGCGACCTGGCCAAGAATAAAGAAAAAGCAGTGTGACAGAAACAACAACACAGAGTTACATGGAATAAACAAGCGTACAGTCAACACAACAGAAAAAAGAAAGTCTATATACAGTGTGTGCAAATGGCGTGAGGAGGTATGGCAATAAATAGGCCGTAGTAGCAAAGTAATGACAATTTAGCTGATTAACACTGGAGTGATAGATGAGCAGATGATGATGTGTAAGTAGAGATACTGGTGTGCAAAAGAGCAGCAAAGTAAATAAAAACAATATGGGGATGAGGTAGGTAGATTGGGTGGGCTATTTACAGATGGACTATGTACAGCTGCAGCGATCGGTTAGCTGCTCAGATAGCTGATGTTTAAAGTTAGTGAGGGAGCAATAAGTCTCCGCCTTCAGCGATTTTTGCAATTCGTTCCAGTCACTGGCAGCAGAGAACTGGAAGGAAAGGCGGCCAAAGGAGGTGTTGGCTTTGGGGAATTAACAGTGAGATGTACCTGCTGGAGCGCGTGCTACGGGTGGGTGTTGTTATCGTGACCAGTGAGCTGAGATAAGGCGGAGCTTTACCTAGTAAAGACTTATAGATGACCTGGAGCCAGTGGGTCTGGCGACGAATATGTAGCGAGGGCCAGCCGACTAAAATGACCTGGGTTGCAATCATGAAAAAAAACTACCCGGCCTTCATGGTTTGACATTGAGAACATTGGGAGAGATGAGAGCTGACGTTTTAGTAAATGTGCAGATTACGTATCTCAGTCACAGACAAGAAGCTCAATTAAGACATTATCTTCACCGATGGGACTGTGGACAACAGGACCCAAGCAGTCAGCTCACTGAAAGTGTAAATATTTATTTATTTTCAAAATAGAAGCCTCAAAACCTTGAATAAATACTGTTGACATCTAGTGGATGCTATTATGAATTGCAATCTGGGTGATGGACATAGGAGTTTTCAATAGCTTTACAAATATGAGCCTGTGATTTTATTTATTTTTTGGTCGGATTTTCTTCGGGTTTTCGCCTGCCATATCTGTTCTGTTATACTCACAGACATTATTTGAACAATTTTGGAAACGTCAGAGTGTTTTCTTTCCAAATCTACCAATTATATGCATAGCTTCTGGGCCTGAGTAACAGGCATTTTACTTTGGGCTCGCCAGACTCTCCGAACTTCCGAAAACTGCCCCCTAACCCTAAGACGTTTTAACGGTCCTCACACTGTTCATGCTCTCATTTCATAGACGCGTACTGCTCACCTGTTCATCTTGTAATGAATAATGTGGAAATTGAGCAAGTTGAGGAGACTAAACTGCTTGGAGTAACCCTGGATTGTAAACTGCCATGGTCAAAACATATTGATACGACAGTAGCTAAGATGGGGAGAAGTCTGTCCATAATAAAGCCCTGCTCTACCTTCTTAACAACACTATCAACAAGGCAGGTCCTACAGGCCTTAGTTTCTACCTTCTGTCATGGGAATTCTGTTCCCAATGTTCATAAACCGAACTTCAATCAAACTACTCTGTCTGCCCCCCAGAGGGTGTAAAATTCTGGTTGAATGACGCAGACGGAGAGCCAAGCTACAATTTGTCAGAATGTTTATTTACGAGAGCTCTGAATATCATACAATGTACACAGCCTTTTATACCTGACATTTGGTCATACCATATGTCATACCCCTTACAAATGCCCCTCCTCTTCTTTAACACTGTCAATGCTTATTTACAAGTCTTCTCCATCTCATACATTGCTTATCATATCCTGCCCCATGTTACATAATCTACTGCAAGCCTAAAGGTTTCTCCCCTCCCTGGGTGGGGAGACCTTCTTCCTGTTATCAGTTTCACAGTGGTCACAAGTTGTCTGCTGTCTGGTTACTTACATTGCTAAATCATTAACCTCTTGGGGCTATGTGGGACGCTAGCGTGCCACCCGTGGTGCACCCTATCAACAGCAGGTGCATTTCAAGAGCGGCAAATTTGAAACCAAATAAATGTCAAAATTCAAATTTTTCAAACATACACTCTTTGAAAGATAAACATCTCCTTAATCTAACCACGTTGTCCGATTTCAAAAAGGCTTTACAGCGAAAGCAAAACATTAGATAATGTCAGCAGAGTTCCAAGCCAGAAATAATCAGACACCCATTTTTCAAGCTAGCATATAATGTCACATAAACCCAGAAGACAGCTAAATGCAGCACTAACCTTTTACAAACTTCATCAGATGACACACCTAGGACATCATGTTACACACAGCATGCATTCTTTTGTTCAATAAAGGTCATATTTATATATAAAAACAGTATTTTACATCGGCGTCTGAGTTGACTAACTATTTTCCCCTCAAATGCGTCCCGGGAAACAGTGCATAATTCCTTTATTACTATTCGAAAACAATTTTTTAAATTTATATTGTCAATCTAACATTTATAGATGAATATCTCTTGAGAACACCTGTCATACCAGATTTTAAATTAACTTTACTGGGTAATCACACTTTGCGATACTCAGAAAATGAGCCTGGAATACTAGCGCCGCGCCATCTTGGAACAATCGCATGTCACATCTCATCTTGTATAATATTGTCAATAATCGCCTACCTTTAGTTGTCTTCATCAGAAAGCACTCAGAATCCCAGGTCCACAACAGATGTATTTTCGGTCGAAAAAGTCCATAATTCATGTTCCATTAGCCTGCTGTTGGTAGCGTGTCCTAGGGCTATCTCCAAATCTTCCGACGTGCGCGGGACAGAAGTTTAGGAAAATGTACTTTTCCCCTCCTCTAGGTTCGTTCAAACATGTCAAACGTTGTAAAACATTAATCTTCAGGGCCTGTAACACCAAGAGAGCCAATAAGATTTGACGGGGACGATTGCAGAGTGTTTTGAAACACTTCCAAAGGTGGGGGTAGACAGGGCCGCCGACGTCATAATGGTGATGGCCCATCCCCTGTGACCAATTTCCAACGCATATCATTCACTGAGTTTCGACTGTATAAGGCTCAAACCACTGTGAAAAGACTGGGGACATCTAGTGGAAGCAATAGGAAGTGCTCAGTGAACCATTGCTCACGGTTTGATTAATAGGCAAAGTGATGAAGTCGAGTCCACAATTCAGAATTACACTTCCTGTTTCAATCGGTCTCGGGGTTTTGACTGCCATATGAGTTCTGTTATACTCACAGACACCATTCAAACAGTTTTAGAAACTTTAGGGTGTTTTCTATCCATATATAATAAGTATATGCATGTCCTAGCTTCTGAGTTTGATTAGTAGGCCGTTGAAAATGGGAACGAATTTTTTTCAAAATGCGCTGTGGCGCTCCCTAACCTAGGGTAGCCCCAAGAGGTCAACTTTTCTGACACACACACATTAGTACATTCATCTTATAATCACTCGGTTATACCTTTTTTAGGGTGAAATCATTTAGTCAAACCTTTAATCATATTATTTCCATTACAATCAACCCTATTGGCTAAATATTTCACATACACTATAACACATCTATTTTTATTGGATTCAGAAATGTCACACAAAATCAAACTAGATCAAAGAAAACGAATACATGTATTTTCATTACATACTTATCAATGACTGTTCTAAGCCTATGTCCAGTCATAACTCTTCGGATTAGGATTTTTGCTATGACCTTCATTTAGAGAAACAGTCTTCCTAAACATTAAAGATGGTCTCGTCTAACATGGGCTCCTCGTAATTGAATGAATCCTCCACCAGGCTCGGCGGTAGGTATTTGTCATCCCACTGGTCTGAACTTGGAATCGGTCCGTATCTCACCATCTGCTCCGTCATCGATCTCTCCAGAGCCCTGGAAATGAGACCTCTCACACAAGGGACCAAACAACAACCACATAATATCAACACAGTCATACAGGTGAAAGCAGCCCACAACACAGTGATTACAACCTTTTTCCATTTTCCGAACGTACTATCAAACCATCCCGTGAGTGCCGTGTCCACCCTGGAATTTTCTGCTAACTCCTGAGCTAAATTGTTTAGACCGGCCAGGGCCTTGGTCACTGATCCATCTGGAGCTGTGTTCTCAGGGATGAAAGTACAGCATTCAGATCCGAACATCACACACACACCACCCTTTTCAGCCAGAAGCATATCCAAAGCTATTTTATTCTGCCATACCATCAAAGTGGTCGCAGCTGTCTGTTCTGCTAACCCTTGAATTGCCTCTCTGGTATAGTTGATGAAACGCTGTTGGTTATAATAAATGTGATTTATCCAATCCACATTTTTATTGAGAGTCAACCACCAAAAAAGACTTGATTCCAATCCAGCCCATATCTGATTCCTTGCTTTAAACTCATCAGGCACCCCCCTTGGAACCCCAATGCTATCAATGTAAATTCTATCGTCAAAGGACCCTGACGGAGCACTCCTCCCCTCTCTTTCACCTGGCACTAGGTCTTTGTGTTGTATAAGGGTGAAGGGCATGCCTAACTGTACCAATGCACAAATACCAGTACAATTTGCAGGCAGGTTTGGCCACAGCTTCATACCTCCACACAACCACCAGACATCCGCTCTCTGCCTTTTTATCTTACTAAAGTCCTCGGAACTCAACCACCCAGTCAGGTCCCTCATTGTCTCGTCAGTTGTAACATTCTCTGTCCTATTGCATGTTCTTACTTCCCCTACGTTCCATCCGTGTGTGTTGTGTCGAGCCACACAATAATAGTCTCCTCCTGCGACTGTGAAAGGGGAAGTCTGGATCTAACAGGCACATAGGATACAGATAATGCAGATCAGTGCAACTGTCTGGCTTCCTTGCCTTCATGAACAGCTTTACCATACAGGCCATTCCCCTTGGTAAATTAATTCCATCGGGTAGAAAGGGGATGGTTGTCAACTGAAGTTTGGCTGTTGCGCAGGCATAACCTTCTTCTTTAGCTACTGATCTAGCTGTATACTGAATCCATTCCAGCCATAGGTTGGAATCCCCAAACCAAGTCTCCACCTCAATCACTTCCATAAGATCTTTCGTCTGAACTATCCTCACCGGTCCTTGGCTCTGGATGACTACACGGGTAATGTCCGTTTTATCAGGGGTACTACTGGTATTCTGGCTGGCGGTAGAACTATCTCCTGTCCTAACCTCTACTACTCAGAATGGTACCGCAGTGTCGACAATGGTCTGGTCAAGGCCAACATACCATAACCCTAAATCCTCTTTCTTTATGCTTTAATTGGTCATTCCTATCTTCAAGCAATACTTCCCTTGCTCTGGATTGCAGTCAAAAACCCTGGCCTTCACTATACACCATCTGTTTCTATATTGGGTGTGTGGATTGACATAGCCTTCTCTCTCTGTGTGAGCTATGACCTGATTCCATGAGTTACACCGGGATCTACACAGATATCTTCCCCATGAAGTCCGAGTCCTAGACTGCCAGGAGGTTAGGGACCCCATTTGGTCTGCATAGAACTCTATTGAGACATCCTTCCCTAACTCTAATCTCACTTCCTTTTTATCCAGATCGAGTGACCTTTTGTACCTAGGCCATATAAACTCCTCATCTTCTACACTATGGGTCAAGTTACAACTTTCTGACTTCTCGAGTGGTTCATGGTGTATTAGGAATATGGCTCCCAAAATCAGACAGCTCAGACTGACCAGTACCCCTGTAAAGCCCCACCCCCTCCCGGAGAATATATCACTGGCTAGAGGCCAACCCACACTTTCACTTCTATGAACGCACACAGTGAGGATCGGGCGGGTTAGGGAATCTTTGTTAGAGAGGTAACCCCCGAACCTTATTGGTATTCGGTTCTTCTCCTAACTCTGTGATTGTTCGACAGTGTCAGTGTGTCTTACCCTCCCGCAATGTGTGATATGAACCCAGGTAGCTCTTTCAGCTATTCTCACCACGAAGGCTATTACCAGGAACACTTGGTATGGGCCCTCCCACCGTGGCTGCTTCCAGTTCTTTTCTCCTCAGGGACTGGATCCACACCCAGTCTCCTGGTTGGATTGAGTGAATCATCTTCTCCTGTAATTCACCTGTTGGACACAAAGTCTCGGACATACGGGTTTGGTTAACCATGTGTTCTGTTAGTGTATCTTCAACTTCTATGTCTACCTGTTCTGGCCTCCCTAACTCTGGCATTCTATATGGTTTACCTGATCAGCTAAAATGTAATCCATTATTTAAGAGAGAGATCCTAGTAAACCAACTACCCTAATCGTGTCCACCCAGTAAGTTGTGACCACTTCTTCCCATTTAATATGCTTATCTATTATAAAAAAATGTTTTTTTTAAGTAGTTCGTTATCCAATAGGCCACAAAGTGTTTCCGAACCTGCTCTACTATCCCCCCTGTTGACACATGGCTCTGCCCATGTGTCAATCTTGCCGCATCTCTAAACAATGACTTAGGTAGTATTGGTAACTTATCATGATACCAAATACCGTCCTTATATAAATTGCTCCTAACTTCTCCCATTTCGAAATCCCTTTCACTGGTGCTCTAGACTGACAAATTTAATACAGCGTTGTCTATGTTTACATCCAATTTTAAGAACTGCTGTGTCGACGGCTGCGGTTTATCCTCTCTAGGGTAGGTGGGATGAAATCGTCCCACCTACGTAACAGCCAGTGGAATCCTGTGGCGCGTTATTCAAATACCTTAGAAATGCTATTACTTCAATTTCTCAAACATATGACTATTTTACACCATTTTAAAGACAAGACTCTCGTTAATCTAACCACACTGTCTGATTTCAAAAAGGCTTTACAACGAAAGCAAAACATTAGATTATGTCAGCAGAGTACCCAGCCAGAAATAATCAGACACCCATTTTTCAAGTTAACATATAATGTCACATAAACCCAGAAGACAGCTAAATGCAGCACTAACCTTTGATGATCTTCATCAGATGACAACCCTAGGACATTATGTTATTCAATACATGCATGTTTTGTTCAATCAAGTTCATATTTATATCAAAAACCAGCTTTTTACATTAGCATGTGACGTTCAGAACTAGCATACCCCCCGCAAACGTCCGGCGAATTTACTAACAATTTACTAAATTACTCATGATAAACGTTCACAAAAAGCATAACAATTATTTTAAGAATTATAGATACAGAACTCCTCTATGCACTCGATATGTCCGATTTTAAAATAGCTTTTCGGTGAAAGCACATTTTGCAATATTCTAAGTAGATAGCCCGGCATCAAAGGGCTAGCTATTTAGACACCCAGCAAGTTTAGCCTTCACCAAACTCCGATTTACTATTAGAAAAGTTTGATTACCCTTGCTGTCTTCGTCAGAATGCACTCCCAGGACTTCTACTTCAATAACAAATGTTGGTTTGGTCCAAAATAATCCATAGTTATGTTCCAACAGCGGCGTTTTGTTCATGCGTTCAAGACACTATCCGAATGGTAAATAAGGGTCACGCGCACGGCGCATTTCGTGACAAAAGATTTCTAAATATTTAATTACCGTACTTCGAAGCATGTCAACCGCTGTTTAAAATCAATTTTTATGCAATTTTTCTCGTAAATTTGCGATAATATTCCGACCGGGAATCTGCAATTAGGTAAACAGACGAAAGAAAATAAATCACTGGGTCGACTCGGGCACGCGCCTAAGCCCTTTGTCCTCTGATCGGCCACTAGGCAAAGGCGATAATGTGTTTCAGCCAGAGGCTACCTCGATATCGTTCAGCTTTTTCGCGGGCTCTGAGAGCCTATGGGAGCCGTAGGAAGTGTCACGTTACAGCTAAGATCCTCAGTCTTCAATAAACAGAGACAAGAAGAACGACACCTTGTCAGACAAGCCACTTCCTGCATGAAATCTTCTCAGGTTTTTGCCTGCCATATGAGTTCTGTTATACTCACAGACACCATTAACCTCTATGGGCTAGGTGGGACGCAAGCGTCCCACCCGTGGTGCACTCCATCAACAGCAGGTGCATTTCAAGAGCGGCAAATTTGAATCCAAATAAATGTCAAAATTCAAATTTTTCAAACATACAACTATTTTACACCCTTTGAAAGATAAACATCTCCTTAATCTAACCACGTTTTATGATTTCAAAAAGGTTTTACGGCGAAAGCATAAATTTAGAGTATGTTAGGACAGTACATTTACAAGAGTTGTGTGTAATGTTTTGTCAATTCAAAGACAGGGTCACCAAAACCATAAAACCAGCTAAAATGATGCACTAACCTTTTACAATCTCCATCAGATGACACTCCTAGGACATTATGTTAGACAATGCATGCATTTTTAGTTCTATCAAGTTCATCTTTATATCCAAAAACAGCGTTTTACTATGGCATTGATGTTGAGGAAATCGTTTCCCTCCAATAACCGGCAGTCAAGTCAGCACCACAAATTGGGGGGGCAGTATTGACACGGCTGGATAAAAAAACATACCCGATTTAATCTGGTTACCACTCCTACCCAGTAACTAGAATATGCATATACTTATTACATATGGATAGAAAACACCCTAAATTTTCTAAAACTGTTTGAATGGTGTCTGTGAGTATAACAGAACTCATTTGGCAGGCAAAACCCTGAGACATTTTCTGACAGGAAGTGGATACCTGATGTGTTGTATTACTTTTAAACCTATCCCATTGAAAAACACAGGGGCTGAGGAATATTTTGGCACTTCCTATTGCTTCCACTAGATGTCACCAGCCTTTACAAAGTGTTTTGAGTCTTCTGGAGGGAGATCTGACCGAACAAGAGCCATGGAACGATGATGGCCCATTAGACACCTGGCGCGCGAGTTCATGTTGGGTACCCTCGTTCCAATACGTTATAAAAGAGTATGCATTCGTCCAACTTGAATATTATTCATGTTCTGGTTATTAAAAAAGGCCCTAATGATTTATGTTATACAACGTTTGACATGTTTGAACGAACGTAAATATATTTTTTCCCCTCGTTCATGACGAGAAGTCCGGCTGGCTTAGATCATGTGCTAACAAGACGGAGATTTTTGGACATAAATGATGAGCTTTTTTGAACAAAACTACATTCGTTATGGACCTGTGATACCTGGAAGTGACATCTGATGAAGAGAATCAAAGGTAATGGATTATTTACATAGTATTTTCGATTTTAGATCTCCCCAACATGACGTCTAGTCTGTATCGCAACGCGTATTTTTCTGGGCGCAGTGCTCAGATTATTGCAAAGTGTGATTTCCCAGTAAGGTTATTTTTAAATCTGGCAAGTTGATTGCGTTCAAGAGATGTAAATCTATAATTCTTTAAATGACAATATAATATTTTACCAATGTTTTCTAATTTTAATTATTTAATTAGTGGTGCTGACTTGACTGCCGGTTATTGGAGGGAAACGATTTCCTCAACATCAATGCCATAGTAAAACGCTGTTTTTGGATATAAATATGAACTTGATAGAACTAAAAATGCATGCATTGTCTAACATAATGTCCTAGGAGTGTCATCTGATGGAGATTGTAAAAGGTTAGTGCATCATTTTAGCTGGTTTTATGGTTTTGGTGACCCTGTCTTTGAATTGACAAAACATTACACACAACTCTTGTAAATGTACTGTCCTAACATACTCTAAATTTATGCTTTCGCCGTAAAACCTTTTTGAAATCGTAAAACGTGGTTAGATTAAGGAGATGTTTTATCTTTCAAAGGGTGTAAAATAGTTGTATGTTTGAAAAATTTGAATTTTGACATTTATTTGGATTCAAATTTGCCGCTCTTGAAATGCACCTGCTGTTGATGGAGTGCACCACGGGTGGCACGCTAGCGTCCCACCTAGCCCATAGAGGTTAACAACTGGTAAATTCCCACCTCCCACTTACGAATGCAACACAACACCAAGCATAAGCAGCTGACACAAACAATGTCAATAGGAAGACCAAGATGCTGGACCCTAGTAGACTAAGTCTTATTCTGAAAGGGGTCAGACGGTAGGAAATATTAAAGTCACAGTTCCTACTTTGATGAGGACGGGGGAAAGAGATGGAAATAGAAGATTGAATAATGGCTGTTCTGTTTTCCCCTCCGTCACCCCACGTTTCAGGACAACATGATGGAAATGGAAGATTGAATGATGGCTGTTCTGTTTTCCCCTCCGTCACCCCACGTTTCAGGACAACATGATGGAAATGGAAGATGGAATAATGGCTGCTATGTCACCCCACGTTTCCACATCTGTTCCTTTGTAAGCGCGGAGTCACTGCGCTGATAGGGAAATGACCTGTTAGTGGTGAGCTCCCACTGCTACGTCTTCCTGGCCGTCATAGTGACCACCTAGCTGTGTCTGTCGGACCAACCTGCTGCACCAGACCAGCCACGACAATGACGGTATTCAGAAAGTAGGATTTTAGGGCACAGCTTGACACTAATACAAAACGAAGAATGGAAGTAGAAAATGTAATGCAAATGTTCTTGGTGGGAAAGTAGGCCAACCACTTCCTCTAACTACTCAGGTTTTCTTGGAATTTGATAAGTGTTAGCCCTGTGCCTCTGGCTTGGTTATTATTGAGAACATTAGCTATTATAAAGAGACTTTACTGTGACCGTGGGACAGGATTCCTGTTATATAAGGACAAGACAAGACCGTGGGACAGGATTCCTGTTATATAAGGACAAGACAAGACCGTGGGACAGGATTCCTGTTATATAAGGACAAGACAAGACCGTGGGACAGGATACCTGTTATATAAGGACAAGACAAGACCGTGGGACAGGATTCCTGTTATATAAGGACAAGACAAGACCGTGGGACAGGATTCCTGTTATATAAGGACAAGACAAGACCGTGGGACAGGATTCCTGTTATATAAGGACAAGACAAGACCGTGGGACAGGATACCTGTTATATAAGGACAAGACAAGACCGTGGGACAGGATTCCTGTTATATAAGGACAAGACAAGACCGTGGGACAGGATTCCTGTTATATAAGGACAAGACAAGACCGTGGGACAGGATTCCTGTGAAGACACTGTAAGGACATGGAAGTGTAGTCACCAGCAGACATGGCAGAGGTGTTAGGAGACCCTTTAAGGCATGTCTGTCTGACTGACCAGCTGCACCAGACCAGCCACGATGATGACGCTCTTCAGAAAGTAGAGTTTTAGGGCACAACTTGATACAAAAAAACTCTAATAAAAAACAGAAAGTAAAAAAGGTAAGGTTATGTTAATAGATAATGCGTGTGGTTCTTGTTAGAAAAGAAGGACAAAGCCTTTCTCACTCAGATTTCCTTGGGATATAGTGTAAGCGCAATGGCTCTGTCTCAGCTGTTGAGATCATTGACAATTTATTGTGCAGACCTTATTGAGATAGTGGGACACGGACAGGATTCCACTAAGGACATTATAAGGACACTAGGGTGTACAAGTACCAGCAGACATGGCTTTATCATCACACTGAAGGGCTTTACTTCAACAGGTGGACATGTACCTTATACAGTGGCAGCCATTGGAAACACTTTGATGTCATAGCATATGAGGTTTTTTTGGAGACCCTTTAAGAATGGTCTAATGTTCTGTTGGCCATTAGCCCTGTATGGAATGTTTGTGCACATTCCTCAGAGGAAAACAGGAACCAAGTCGTATACTCAGGCCAGGATTCAAATGGAGGCTGCGTTGTAGAACACTTGACAGTTAAAGGTAATTTCCGATTCAACCGACATCTGCAGCGTTTACCATAAATTCCATCACTGCTGACACAGGAACATTGCCTTTAAAAAGGTCTAAGGGCCCAGGGATGGGTTTCTACTAAGCTGACATAGGGAATTGTTTTAAGATGGTCATACCAAGTATCATTTAGATAATTCATTTGGACTTTTAGGACCCCTGTAAGTAATGAAAACAGATATTTGATTAGACATTGAATTTGGCCTTACTGCTATTAGCCCACAGAAACACATTGAATAACAACAGTTCTGTAAGGTTATACATGTATATGATGTAGCCTACATAGATAACGCATGCAGACACGGGCACAAAAAACACACATGCAAGCACATGTGTCGGATAGCTACGCACGCACACACACATCCACACACAAACACACCCCAATTAATGATGCGATGGAAGTGAGTCAAATGACCAAATTTCCCTCTAGTGACCTCATGGGTGGAACCTTATTAATATGTTTCATCATTTCATCATTAATAAACATTATATTGGTTTAAACTGCGAAAATATGGTGTTTCTGTGTCAAATGGTTTTGTTATATTTCAGTCTTCTGTGATGTATATAAAGTGTAATATTGGGAGGCAAACTCAAAATTAAATACACTATATATATACACACTATATATGGACACCCCTTCAAATTAGTGGATTCGGCTATTTCAGCCACACCCGTTGCTGACAGGTGTATAAAATCGAGCACATGGCCAAGCGATCTCCATAGGAAAACATTGGCAGAAGAAAGGCCCTACTGAAGAGCTCAGTGACATTCAACGTGGCACCGTCATAGGATGCCACCTTTCCACAAAGTCAGTTCGTCACATTTCTGCCCTGTTAGAGCTGCCCCGGTCAACTGTAAGTGCTGTTATTGTGAAATAGAAATGTCTTGGAGCAACAACGGCTCAGCCACGAAGTGGTAGGCCACACAAGCTCACAGAATGGGACCACAGAGTGCTGAAACGGATAGCACGTAAAAATCATCTGTCCTTGGTTGCAACACTCACTACCGAGTTCCAAACTGCCTCTGGAAGCAACGTCAGCACAAACACTGTTCATTGGGAGATTCATGGAATGGGTTTCCATGGCCTGCAGCCGCCACTTTGTGAATGTATTAAACTGGGATAGAGGATCACTCTGTAAATGTATTAAACTGTGATAGAGGATCACTATGTAAATGTATTAAACTGTGATAGAGGATCACTATGTAAATGTATTAAACTGTGATAGAGGATCACTCTGTAAATGTATTAAACTGTGATAGAGGATCACTCTGTAAATGTATTAAACTGTGATAGAGGATCACTCTGTAAATGTATTAAACTGTGATAGAGGATCACTATGTAAATGTATTAAACTGTGATAGGGATAGAGGATCACTCTGTAAATGTATTAAACTGTGATAGAGGATCACTCTGTAAATGTATTAAACTGGGATAGAGGATCACTAAATGTATTAACCTGTGATAGAGGCTCACTTTGTAAATGTATTAAACTGTGATAGAGGATCACTCTGTAAATGTATTGAACTGGAATAGAGGATCACTCTGTAAATGTATTAAACTGTGATAGAGGATCACTCTGTAAATGTATTAAACTGTGATAGAGGGTCACTCTGTAAATGTATTAAACTGTGATAGAGGATCACTCTGTAAATGTATTAAACTGTGATAGAGGATCACTTTGTAAATGTATTAAACTGGGATAGAGGATCACTCTGTCAATGTATTAAACTGTGATAGAGGATCACTATGTAAATGTATTAAACTGTGATAGAGGATCACGATGTAAATGTATTAACCTGTGATAGAGGATCACTTTGTAAATGTATTAAACTGTGATAGAGGATCACGATGTAAATGTATTAACCTGTGATAGAGGATCACTTTGTAAATGTATTAAACTGTGATAGAGGATCACTCTGTAAATGTATTAAACTGGGATAGAGGATCACTCTGTAAATGTATTAAACTGTGCATTTTACCAGTTCCAGTCCCCTTCCTTCTGGGCATACTTTTTGAGAAGCTCTGTTCTGAGAAACTCAGTTCTGGTGACCAAATAAAAGTACATTCTACTCCAAAATGTATCAAAATAAAATTATGCTGACACCATCTAAAATATAATTTACACCTCCAGAAATGAGCCCAATAAGATATTGGTAAAAATGTTAAATGATTTTAACACATTGGAACAAAAAACCTGTATGGATGGTATATTATCAGCTATTAGTAATAAGCATTATCACCTGATGCAGCACAGTGTCTATAAATACATAGGCTGAAGCATGGGGTTTGTCTATCTACATTATCACCTGTATCAACTGATGTAGCATAGTGACTATAAATACATAGGCTGAATCATGGGGTTTGTCTATCTACATTATCACCTGTATCAACTGATGTAGCATAGTGGCTATAAATACATAGGCTGAAGCATGGGGTTTGTCTAACTACATTATCACCTGTAACAACTGATGCAGCATAGTGGCTATAAATACATAGGCTGAAGCATGGGGTTTGTCTATCTACATTATCACCTGTATCAACTGATGTAGCATAGTGGCTATAAATACATAGGCTGAAGCATGGGGTTTGTCTATCTACATTATCACCTGTAACCCAACTGATGCAGCATAGTGACTATAAATACATAGGCTGAAGCATGGGGTTTGTCTATCTACATTATCACCTGTATGAACTGATGTAGCATAGTGGCTATAAATACATAGGCTGAAGCATGGGGTTTGTCTATCTACATTATCACCTGTATCAACTGATGTAGCATAGTGGCTATAAATACATAGGCTGAAGCATGGGGTTAGTCTATCTACATTATCACCTGTATGAACTGATGTAGCATAGTGGCTATAAATACATAGGCTGAAGCATGGGGTTTGTCTATCTACATTATCACCTGTATGAACTGATAACACATGGTCTGATAAACACTCCTAACAACCCCACCACTAGGAGGTGTCCACATGGTCTGATAAACACTCCTAACAACCCCACCACTAGGAGGTGTCCACATGGTCTGATAAACACTCCTAACAACCCCACCACTAGGAGGTGTCCACATGGTCTGATAAACACTCCTAACAACCAGACCACTAGGAGGTGTCCACATGGTCTGATTAACACTCCTAACAACCCCACCACTAGGAGGTGTCCACATGGTCTGATAAACACTCCTAACAACCCCACCACTAGGAGGTGTCCACATGGTCTGATAAACACTCCTAACAACCCCAACACTAGGAGGTGTCCACATGGTCTGATAAACACTCCTAACAACCCCACCACTAGGAGGTGTCCACATGGTCTGATAAACACTCCTAACAACCCCACCACTAGGAGGTGTCCACATGGTCTGATAAACACTCCTAACAACCCCACCACTAGGTGGTGTCCACATGGTCTGATAAACACTCCTAACAACCCCACCACTAGGAGGTGTCCACATGGTCTGATAAACACTCCTAACAACCCCACCACCAGGAGGTGTCCACATGGTCTGATAAACACTCCTAACAACCCCACCACTAGGAGGTGTCCACATGGTCTGATAAACACTCCTAACAACCCCACCACCAGGAGGTGTCCACATGGTCTGATAAACACTCCTAACAACCCCACCACTAGGAGGTGTCCACATGGTCGGATAAACACTCCTAACAACCAGACCACTAGGAGGTGTCCACATGGTCTGATAAACACTCCTAACAACCCCACCACTAGGAGGTGTCCACATGGTCTGATAAACACTCCTAACAACCCCACCACTAGGAGGTGTCCACATGGTCTGATAAACACTCCTAACAACCCCACCACTAGGAGGTGTCCACATGGTCTGATAAACACTCCTAACAACCCCACCACTAGGAGGTGTCCACATGGTCTGATAAACACTCCTAACAACCCCACCACTAGGAGGTGTCCACATGGTCTGATAAACACTCCTAACAACCCCTCCACTAGGAGGTGTCCACATGGTCTGATAAACACTCCTAACAACCAGACCACTAGGAGGTGTCCACATGGTCTGATAAACACTCCTAACAACCCCACCACTAGGAGGTGTCCACATGGTCTGATAAACACTCCTAACAACCAGACCACTAGGAGGTGTCCACATGGTCTGATAAACACTCCTAACAACCCCACCACTAGGAGGTGTCCACATGGTCTGATAAACACTCCTAACAACCAGACCACTAGGAGGTGTCCACATGGTCTGATAAACACTCCTAACAACCCCACCACTAGGAGGTGTCCACATGGTCTGATAAACACTCCTAACAACCAGACCACTAGGAGGTGTCCACATGGTCTGATAAACACTCCTAACAACCAGACCACTAGGAGGTGTCCACATGGTCTGATAAACACTCCTAACAACCCCACCACTAGGAGGTGTCCACATGGTCTGATAAACACTCCTAACAACCCCACCACCAGGAGGTGTCCACATGGTCTGATAAACACTCCTAACAACCCCACCACTAGGAGGTGTCCACATGGTCGGATAAACACTCCTAACAACCCCACCACTAGGAGGTGTCCACATGGTCTGATAAACACTCCTAACAACCCCACCACTAGGAGGTGTCCACATGGTCTGATAAACACTCCTAACAACCCCACCACTAGGAGGTGTCCACATGGTCTGATAAACACTCCTAACAACCCCACCACTAGGAGGTGTCCACATGGTCGGATAAACACTCCTAACAACCCCACCACTAGGAGGTGTCCACATGGTCTGATAAACACTCCTAACAACCCCACCACTAGGAGGTGTCCACATGGTCTGATAAACACTCCTAACAACCCCACCACTAGGAGGTGTCCACATGGTCTGATAAACACTCCTAACAACCTCACCACTAGGAGGTGTCCACATGGTCCTAAATCACACAGTTTCCTCATTTTGTATCACATTCCAATGATAAAACTGGTCATGTTGCCTAGTGGTTAGAGTGTTGGGAATGTAACTGAAAGGTCACTGGTTTGAATACCTGAGCTGTCAAGGTGAACATTTGTCTATGTGCCGTTAAGCAAGGCACTTAACCCTAATTTGCTCCAAGGGAACCGTACTACTATGGCTGACCCTGTAAAACAACACATTTCACTGCATCTATCATACTACTATGGCTGACCCTGTAAAACAACACATTTCACTGCACCAATATGGTGTTTGTGACAATAAAACATTTTATGTATTTTTTCTCTCAATTACAACAATTCATTTAACAATGCTGGTAACAGATCTTGATGACATTCCTCCAAGGACACCTTGACTTGCATTACATTCTCACTGCAGAAAAATATTCTCATGTTATTGAACCATAAATTGTACATATATGTGTTAGATAATAACCCTGGATGATGAATGTGTGAACTATCTTGTCATCTTTTTGGCTAACCACAATGGAACATTCTAGTCTTTAAGGACATGAACTGGCAGAACAGGTTTCAGCAAAGTATGGAGTCATTGTTTTCAGGAAGGTGCAACCATGGTGATAGGAGAGACAGGAGGAAGACTAAGGGAAAGGGATAACAAACCAGGGTCACCATACTACTGTCTGACCCTGTAAAACAACACCTATCATACTACTATGGCTGACCCTGTACAACAACACATTACACTGCACCTATCATACTACTGTCTGACCCTGTACAACAACACATTACACTGCACCTATCATACTACTGTCTGACCCTGTACAACAACACATTACACTGCACCTATCATACTACTGTCTGACCCTGTACAACAACACATTACACTGCACCTATCATACTACTGTCTGACCCTGTACAACAACACATTACACTGCACCTATCATACTACTGTCTGACCCTGTATAACAACACATTACACTGCACCTATCATACTACTGTCTGACCCTGTACAACAACACATTACACTGCACCTATCATACTACTGTCTGACCCTGTACAACAACACATTACACTGCACCTATCATACTACTGTCTGACCCTGTACAACAACACATTTCACTGCACCTATCATACTACTGTCTGACCCTGTACAACAACACATTACACTGCACCTATCATACTACTGTCTGACCCTGTACAACAACACATTACACTGCACCTATCATACTACTGTCTGACCCTGTACAACAACACATTACACTGCACCTACCATACTACTGTCTGACCCTGTACAACAACACATTACACTGCACCTATCATACTACTGTCTGACCCTGTACAACAACACATTACACTGCACCTATCATACTACTGTCTGACCCTGTACAACAACACATTACACTGCACCTATCATACTACTGTCTGACCCTGTACAACAACACATTACACTGCACCTATCATACTACTGTCTGACCCTGTACAACAACACATTACACTGCACCTATCATACTACTGTCTGACCCTGTACAACAACACATTACACTGCACCTATCATACTACTGTCTGACCCTGTATAACAACACATTACACTGCACCTATCATACTACTGTCTGACCCTGTACAACAACACATTACACTGCACCTATCATACTACTGTCTGACCCTGTACAACAACACATTACACTGCACCTATCATACTACTGTCTGACCCTGTACAACAACACATTACACTGCACCTATCATACTACTGTCTGACCCTGTACAACAACACATTACACTGCACCTATCATACTACTGTCTGACCCTGTACAACAACACCTATCATACTACTGTCTGACCCTGTACAACAACACATTACACTGCACCTATCATACTACTGTCTGACCCTGTACAACAACACATTACACTGCACCTATCATACTACTGTCTGACCCTGTATAACAACACATTACACTGCACCTATCATACTACTGTCTGACCCTGTACAACAACACATTACACTGTACCTATCATACTACTATGGCTGACCCTGTACAACAACACATTACACTGCACCTATCATACTACTGTCTGACCCTGTACAACAACACATTACACTGCACCTATCATACTACTATGGCTGACCCTGTAAAACAACACCTATCATACTACTGTCTGACCCTGTACAACAACACATTACACTGCACCTATCATACTACTGTCTGACCCTGTACAACAACACATTACACTGCACCTATCATACTACTATGGCTGACCCTGTACAACAACACATTACACTGCACCTATCATACTACTGTCTGACCCTGTACAACAACACATTACACTGCACCTATCATACTACTGGCTGACCCTGTATAACAACACATTACACTGCACCTATCATACTACTGTCTGACCCTGTACAACAACACATTACACTGCACCTATCATACTACTGTCTGACCCTGTACAACAACACATTACACTGCACCTATCATACTACTGTCTGACCCTGTACAACAACACATTACACTGCACCTATCATACTACTGGCTGACCCTGTATAACAACACATTACACTGCACCTATCATACTACTGTCTGACCCTGTACAACAACACATTACACTGCACCTATCATACTACTGTCTGACCCTGTATAACAACACATTACACTGCACCTATCATACTACTGGCTGACCCTGTACAACAACACATTACACTGCACCTATCATACTACTATGGCTGACCCTGTACAACAACACATTACACTGCACCTATCATACTACTGTCTGACCCTGTACAACAACACATTACACTGCACCTATCATACTACTGTCTGACCCTGTATAACAACACATTACACTGCACCTATCATACTACTGTCTGACCCTGTATAACAACACATTACACTGCACCTATCATACTACTGTCTGACCCTGTACAACAACACATTACACTGCACCTATCATACTACTGTCTGACCCTGTACAACAACACATTACACTGCACCTATCATACTACTGTCTGACCCTGTAAAACAACACATTACACTGCACCTATCATACTACTGTCTGACCCTGTAAAACAACACATTACACTGCACCTATCATACTACTGTCTGACCCTGTACAACAACACATTACACTGCACCTATCATACTACTGGCTGACCCTGTAAAACAACACATTACACTGCACCTATCATACTACTGTCTGACCCTGTACAACAACACATTACACTGCACCTATCATACTACTGTCTGACCCTGTACAACACATTACACTGCACCTATCATACTACTGTCTGACCCTGTACAACAACACATTACACTGCACCTATCATACTACTATGGCTGACCCTGTACAACAACACATTACACTGCACCTATCATACTACTGTCTGACCCTGTACAACAACACCTATCATACTACTATGGCTGACCCTGTACAACAACACATTACACTGCACCTATCATACTACTGTCTGACCCTGTACAACAACACATTACACTGCACCTATCATACTACTGTCTGACCCTGTACAACAACACATTACACTGCACCTATCATACTACTGTCTGACCCTGTACAACAACACCTATCATACTACTATGGCTGACCCTGTAAAACAACACCTATCATACTACTATGGCTGACCCTGTACAACAACACATTACACTGCACCTATCATACTACTGTCTGACCCTGTACAACAACACATTACACTGCACCTATCATACTACTGTCTGACCCTGTACAACAACACATTAC
The DNA here is from genome assembly GCF_965601325.2 of Salmo salar. Classification (NCBI taxonomy): domain Eukaryota; kingdom Metazoa; phylum Chordata; class Actinopteri; order Salmoniformes; family Salmonidae; genus Salmo; species Salmo salar. The sequence continues at coordinate 654,182 of NW_027675388.1, forward strand.
ACTGCACCTATCATACTACTGTCTGACCCTGTACAACAACACATTTCACTGCACCTATCATACTACTGTCTGACCCTGTATAACAACACATTACACTGCACCTATCATACTACTGTCTGACCCTGTACAACAACACATTACACTGCACCTATCATACTACTGTCTGACCCTGTACAACAACACATTACACTGCACCTATCATACTACTGTCTGACCCTGTACAACAACACATTACACTGCACCTATCATACTACTATGGCTGACCCTGTAAAACAACACCTATCATACTACTATGGCTGACCCTGTACAACAACACATTACACTGCATCTACCATACTACTATGGCTGACCCTGTATAACAACACATTACACTGCATCTACCATACTACTATGGCTGACCCTGTATAACAACACCTATCATACTACTATGGCTGACCCTGTACAACAACACATTACACTGCATCTACCATACTACTATGGCTGACCCTGTATAACAACACCTATCATACTACTATGGCTGACCCTGTAAAACAACACCTATCATACTACTATGGCTGACCCTGTACAACAACACATTACACTGCATCTACCATACTACTATGGCTGACCCTGTATAACAACACATTACACTGCACCTATCATACTACTATGGCTGACCCTGTAAAACAACACCTATCATACTACTATGGCTGACCCTGTAAAACAACACCTATCATACTACTATGGCTGACCCTGTAAAACAACACCTATCATACTACTATGGCTGACCCTGTAAAACAACACCTATCATACTACTATGACTGACCCTGTAAAACAACACCTATCATACTACTATGGCTGACCCTGTAAAACAACACCTATCATACTACTATGGCTGACCCTGTAAAACAACATCTATCATACTACTATGGCTGACCCTGTAAAACAACACCTATCATACTACTATGGCTGACCCTGTACAACAACACATTTCACTGCACCTATCATACTACTATGGCTGACCCTGTACAACAACACCTATCATACTACTATGGCTGACCCTGTACAACAACACCTATCATACTACTATGGCTGACCCTGTAAAACAACACCTATCATACTACTATGGCTGACCCTGTAAAACAACACATTTCACTGCATCTATCATACTACTATGGCTGACCCTGTAAAACAACACCTATCATACTACTATGGCTGACCCTGTAAAACAACACATTTCACTGCATCTATCATACTACTATGGCTGACCCTGTAAAACAACACATTTCACTGCATCTATCATACTACTATGGCTGACCCTGTAAAACAACACCTATCATACTACTATGGCTGACCCTGTAAAACAACACCTATCATACTACTATGGCTGACCCTGTAAAACAACACCTATCATACTACTATGGCTGACCCTGTAAAACAACACCTATCATACTACTATGGCTGACCCTGTAAAACAACACCTATCATACTACTATGGCTGACCCTGTATAACAACACATTTCACTGCATCTATCCGCTGTCTGTGACAATAAAACATTTTTAAAGCAAGCTAACATAGAAAATGACAGCATTGATTTTTTTTTTTTATATAACAACAGTTAATTTAACGATGCTGGTTATAAATCTTGTTGACATACATCCAAGGACACCTTGACTTGCATTACACTCTCACTGCAGAAATATATTCTCATTAAATCACATGATTTCTAGTTAGAGAAAAGGATTCCTGTTAACACGGCCTGCTACAAGCAGGAAACAAGTTATGGACGAACCAGAAATGTAACATATCTGTTTGACAGTAACCCTGGATGATGAATGTGTGAACTATCTTGTCATCTCTTTGGGTAACCACATTGGAACATTCTAGTCTTTAAGGACATGATCTGGCAGAACAGGTTTCAGCAAAGTATGGAGTCATTGTTTTCAGGAAGGTGCAACCATGGAGATAGGAGGGACAGGAGGCAGACTAAGGTACAAGGGAAGCCAACTACTGTCCTACAAAGACAAACAGCATCTACACAAACAGCCACCTGAACTACTGTCCTACAAATACAAACAGCATCTACACAAACAGCCACCTGAACTACTGTCCTACAAAGACAAACAGCATCTACACAAACAGCCACCTGAACTACTGCCCTACAAAGACAAACAGCATCTACACAAACAGCCACCTGAACTACTGCCCTACAAAGACAAACAGCATCTACACAAACAGCCACCTGAACTACTGCCCTAGAAAAGACAAACAGCATCTACACAAACAGCCACCTGAACTACTGCCCTACAAATACAAACAGCATCTACACAAACAGTCACCTGAACTACTGTCCTACAAAGACAAACAGCATCTACACAAACAGCCACCTGAACTACTGGCCTACAAAGACAAACAGCGTGTTATGTAGTTGTGTTGTCATGTTGTGAATGTTGTATTGTAGTAACCAACTGTATTTAATGGTGTTATGTAGTTGTGTTGTCATGTTGTGAATGTTGTATTGTAGTAACCAACTGTATTTAATGGTGTTATGTAGTTGTGTTGTCACGTTGTGAATGTTGTATTGTAGTAACCAACTGTATTTAATGGTGTTATGTAGTTGTGTTGTCATGTTGTGAATGTTGTATTGTAGTAACCAACTGTATTTAATGGTGTTATGTAGTTGTGTTGTCATGTTGTGAATGTTGTATTGTAGTAACCAACTGTATTTAATGGTGTTATGTAGTTGTGTTGTCATGTTGTGAATGTTGTATTGTAGTAATCCTCAACTGTATTTAATGGTGTTATGTGGTTGTGTTGTCATGTTGTGAATGTTGTATTGTAGTAACCAACTGTATTTAATGGTGTTATGTAGTTGTGTTGTCATGTTGTGAATGTTGTATTGTAGTAACCAACTGTATTTAATGGTGTTGTGTAGTTGTGTTGTCATGTTGTGAATGTTGTATTGTAGTAACCAACTGTATTTAATGGTGTTATGTAGTTGTGTTGTCATGTTGTGAATGTTGTATTGTAGTATCCAACTGTATTTAATGGTGTTGTGTAGTTGTGTTGTCATGTTGTGAATGTTGTATTGTAGTAGGCCTAACCCCCACCAACAGAGACAGCAACAGACGACACAGAGAAAGTGATGGAGAGAGGCAGAGGATGGGAGTGTACAGTAGACTGGGATTCTAATTACTGCACTGCGCATGTGTGTGTGTGTGTGTGTGTGTGTGTGTGTGTGTGTGTGTGTGTGTGTGTGTGTGTGTGTGTGTGTGTGTGTGTGTGTGTGTGTGTGTGTGTGTGTGTGTGTGTGTGTGTGTGTGTGTGTGTGAGAGGGTGTTTTGGTACTGTAGGATTCTTTAATCAATGTGGCTCATTGGACAGGTCAGAGTCTCAACACAATTGAAAAGTTACCATCAATAAAACACCAAATGATGTAATTTATTGTGGAAGAATGGTGTCACATCCCTCCAATAGACTTCCAGACAGTTGTAGAACGTTTGCCAAGGCTCATTGTAAGAGCTGTAAAGAGAGAGGGACTCGGAGAGAGAACAGGCAGAACCTGATATGTAAATGAGCAGAGCAAACGAAAGTAACTTTCAACGACCGAATGATCATTCAGACTCTGTTTCTATTGAGAGATAAAAGGTAAGACGACGATTGTCATGTGTATTAATATAGTTGATGATATTGTTGTGTGTATTCATATAGATGATGATATTGTTGTGTGTATTAATATAGTTGGTGATATTGTTGTGTGTATTAATATAGTTGGTGATATTGTTATGTGTATTAATATAGTTGGTGATATTGTTGTGTGTATTAATATAGTTGGTGATATTGTTGTGTGTATTAATATAGTTGATGATATTGTTATGTGTATTCATATAGTTGATGGTATTGTTATGTGTATTCATATAGTTAATTATAATTTTGGTGGACAGTTTTAGAATAGTCCTACTCTCCTTAAAATGTATTTGATATAAATTAGATGCGTGGGGTGAATTCGTTCTGTGCCCATCTGTGTGCCCCAGGGTGATCGCTCCTACACTATCTACAATCTAAAAGGGTTCTTTGGCTGTCCCCATAGGAGAACCCTTTGTAGAACCCTTTTTTTGGTACTAGGTAGAACACTTCTGGGTTCCGTGAAGAACCCTTTCCACAGAGGGTTCTACATGGAAGCCAGAAGGGTTCTACCTGGAACCCAAAAGCGTTCTCCTATGGGGACGGCCGGAGGACCCGTTTGGAACCCTTTATTCTAAGAGTGTACTGTATCATAGGTCTATAGACTTGTCTTCTCAAAACAGGCTTAAAACACAACTAGCAACAAACAAACATGTTCTCTTTCTAATCAACTGTTAATGCTTTTCACTCAGGAAGGTATGTTGTGTGAAAGAGAGACACATAAATATTGTTCGAGAGACTAACAACAACTTACACTTCCTCAAAACAGTTTGTGTGTATTCATTAGTGCCCACCGTAGCAAAACGTTTTGGCAACAGAAACCGTTTAGGTCACATTGTACAGCGTTTAGAGTAAACAGTTTATGTTTTATTTAACATCTTAAAACTGTTGGCTGTGGAGTAAACTAATGAATACAACCCAGGTTGTCGCCTACGACTCGGCATGTTGATACCTGCCTCTTGCTGAAACCTGAACGTAGCCTGAGGGGTATACTATGATACAGGCTTGATATACTGGTTTTCTAAAGCTAGCCAGCTTCAGTTAGCTTCACATTCCAGCTCAGGCCTCACCCATCAGAATATACAGAACAGAACAGAAAAAAATCACAATGAAGTTTCAAGGTGAGAATCCTGCCAGGGATTATTGTAAAGTGTGTAGATAAATTAAATGTAATGTTAGTATAGTGAATGACAGTAAAACACTCCTAACGGTCTACTACTACTGAGACAGGTTGGTGTAATGTTAGTATAGTGAATGACAGTAAAACACTCCTAACAGTCTACTACTACTGAGACAGGTTGGTGTAATGTTAGTATAGTGAATGACAGTAAAACACTCCTAACAGTCTACTACTACTGAGACAGGTTGGTGTCAGTTTAATCAGACAAAATGGAGCTGACTGGATGTGGTCAAGTCAAATTCAATATATCAATATTCAGATACTATAGTTCAGGTGCGACCTGGGTTCACTTCCCTGCCCAGCTGTTTGCTACATTGGTGTCAGAAGTGGTATGGTGTCTGTGAGGTCATCAGAATGGACCGGATGTGTGAGGGGTCTGAGTAGCTGAAGCACGGGACTAATTAACACTGATACTGGGTTAACCCTATTGATACTGATACTGGGTTAACACTATTAATACTGATACTGGGTTAACCCTATTAATACTGATACTGGGTTAACCCTATTAATACTGATACTGGGTTAACCCTATTGATACTGATACTGGGTTAACCCTATTGATACTGATACTGGGTTAACACTATTAATACTGATGCTGGGTTAACCCTATTGATACTGATACTGGGTTAACACTATTGATACTGATACTGGGTTAACACTATTAATACTGATACTGGGTTAACACTATTGATACTGATACTGGGTTAACACTATTAACACTGATACTGGGTTAACCCTATTAATACTGATACTGGGTTAACCCTATTAATACTGATACTGGGTTAACCCTATTGATACTGATACTGGGTTAACCCTATTGATACTGATACTGGGTTAACACTATTAATACTGATACTGGGTTAACACTATTGATACTGATACTGGGTTAACAATATTAATACTGATACTGGGTTAATCTTACTTGGGGCGGCAGGTAGCTGCGCTCCAACGCTCTAGAGCGTTGTTAACCACAGGTGTTAACCACAACCAACATGCTGGATCTCTGTTTAGTTGTCACTGTGTTAACCACAACCAACATGCTGGATCTCTGTTTAGTTGTCACTGTGTTAACCACAACCAACATGCTGGATCTCTGTTTAGTTGTCACTGTGTTAACCACAACCAACATGCTGGATCTCTGTTTAGTTGTCACTGTGTTAACCACAACCAACATGCTGGATCTCTGTTTAGTTGTCACTGTGTTGACCACAACCAACATGCTGGATCTCTGTTTAGTTGCCACTGTGTTAACCACAACCAACATGCTGGATCTCTGTTTAGGGGTCACTGCTCTAAAATGAGTCTCTCTTGGAAGAGAGAGGAGGAGGGCCCTGCCTCTAAAAGGAGTGTCTCTGGGGAACATGGCACCAAATCTAAGAGGTGAGATTAGTTTTGTAAAGAATTTATCAAGAGTTTATATCCAAAACACTATATCCACCATTTCTTCTCATTTGTGTTTTTTTCTTCAGAAATTAAGGCTTATGGGTGTGTAAAATATTACTGTTCTAAGATTTAAAATTAAAGATTTTAGCGTATGACATTTTACTGAGAACATCACAGCAAGATGACACAAATATTGTTGCATTCTCTAGATTCTGCATTCATAGATTCTCACACTTCATTTGCGTTATAGAGCCCCACAGTGGAGGTGTCATAATACCCATAACACCTAGCGGTCAAACAGGGAAATGGTTCCAATAGTTTTATAGAGCCCCACAGTGGAGGTGTTATAATACCCATAACACCTTGTGGTCAAACAGGGAAATGTTCCAATAGTTTTATAGAGCCTGTGCCTTCTTCAGGGTGATGTCATCAATACTTGAACCAGGTTATGTAGACAAACAGTGCAATTAGTGCAACCAATGACAATACAGAGGGGTGTGTCATAATTATTAAGTTAATTAGAATGAATTGAGTGAAACTGTTAAAAAACAATAGTTTCTGGCATATTGAATATATCAGGCTATTGTTATCATATAGAAACATAACTGATAATTGTACATAACATTAGCGTCAACATACATTATTGTTTTATTCAATTTCACATATTTAATTGTTTCCTATTTCAATAAAAACGTTTGTTCCATGTAATGTTTTGGTTCAACCATAATGCATAATGAGCATCATCAACAGGGGAACATATTGGATGTACTCTGATAAGCTGTAGAAAGAATATATCCATTTAAAACAGAGAACTGTTCATAAGGGCCTGAGAACAAAGTCAATATTCAGACCACTAGGGGTCCATGTTTTTAGACAGGATCTCCAGTAAGCCTCCCTTTGTAGTAGTAGGATCTCCATGTTACCTCCTCTCCTTGGTAGAGCAACATGCTCAATGCCTGTGTATTTGAGGGAGGAGATTGGATGGTCAGCTTCAACAAAGTGAGCTGCTATTGGACAGTCAATGTTCTTACACCTGATTGAGCTGCGGTGTTCAGCTATGCGTTGTTTTAATTGTCTTTTCGTTTGTCCTACGTAGGCTTTCCCACATGAACAGGTGATGAGATAGATTACTCCCTTGGTGTTGCATGAGATGATCCCTCTAACAGGGATTTTTCTACTTGTATGTTGATGTCTGAAGATGGATGTTTTTATAGTGCTGTTGCACTGTGCGCATGAGCCACGTTTGTAGTTCCCATTTGGGATGGGTGTCAAGAGTGTCTGAGTGGGCTCAGAGGGCAGGTCAGATCTCACCAAACTATCTACAATATTGCAACCACGCTTATAGACCACCAGTGGGGGGTTCCTTGAAGAGGTGTGTGATTGTTTTGTCTGACTGCAGACTATTCCAGTGCTTTTCCAGTATTGCTATCTATCAGAATACTTGGTGTACTTGGTGCAAAAGACGGTTGTTTTCCTTCTTTGGTTGAGTTTTTAGCAATTCCTCTGTTGGTTTTTGAGATATTTTCATCATTGCTGCATCAAGAGTTCTGTCCTTTTAGCCTCTCATTTTGAATTTATCTGTAACTTCTTAGCATTGCTGTCAAAATCCATTTTTTCCCCTACCATACAGTTTTCCCATAGGGAATTATAGAAACACTTAAAATAAGGGATGTGTTTCGTATAGGGTGGGGTGGCGCGGCGGTCCTTGTGGGCAAATTCTGTCATCAAAGTATGTCATTCTCTGGATTTATGGTGCTTTCAAGACAACTGGGAAATGGGAAGTTCTAATGATGACGTCAGTGATCTTCAGGTTGGAGCTCTAGAAAGAGGCCGAGATCCCCACTTGGAATTTCGAGTTGGATGACCGTTCAAACCGTATTTTCTCAGTTGGAGCTCGTTTTTTTTTCAGAGTTGTCCTGAACTCACTGAAGTCTGATATTTCCCAGGTTCCAGTTGTTTTGAACGTTGCAGAAGTCATGCTGGATTCACAGCATGGCCAATGTATTCAACCTTTTCTGTCCCTTGGTGTTGCATGTGAATGTTTATCCTTTTAAGTTTGGAAAAGAGACCCTTAACTTCTCCTGGGATGCTACCGTCCCACCCACGGTTCACACTATTCAACAGCCTGTGAAATGTCAGGGCGCCAAATTCAAAACAACAAAATGTCATAATTCAAAGTTCTCAAACATATCACTATTTTACACCATTTTAAAGATACACGTCTCCTTAATGTAACCACGTTGTCCGATTTCAAAAAGGCTTTACGGCATAAGCATAAAGTTAGATTATGTTAGGACAGTGAAAACACAAGAAAAACCACACAGTCATTTTCCAAGCAGGAGAGGGGTCACAAAAACCATAAATTCAGCTAAAATTAATTAAGCACTAACCTTTGACGATCTTCATCAGATGACACTCCTAGGACTCAATGTTAGACAATACATGTATGTTTTGTTCAATAAAGTTCATATTTATATCCAAAAACAGCATTTTACATTGGCGCGTGATGTTCAGAAAATATTTTGCCTCCAATACTGCCGGTGAATCAGCACAACAATTTACAAAAATACTCATCATAAACGTTGATAAAATATTAAACTGTTATTCAAGGAATTATAGATGAACATCTCCTTTATGCAACCGCTGTGATAGATTTCAAAAAAGCTTCATGGGGAAAGCATACTTTGCAATAATCTGAGTACTGCACTCAGAAAAAGACATCAAGCAAGACAGATACCTGCCATTTTGGAGTCATCTAAAATCACATTCGAAATATTCACTTACCTTTGATGATCTTCATCAGAAGGCACTTCCAGGAATCCCAGGTCCACAATAAATGTTGTTTTGTTCGATAAAGTCCATAATTTATGTCCAAATACCTCGTTGTTTGCGCGTTCAGTAAGCTACTCCAAATGTAGGAAGCGCGGCCAAAATGTCACGCCGAAAAGTAAAAGAAAAGTTATATTTACGTTCGTTCAAACATGTCAAACGTTGTATAGCATCAATCTTTAGGGCCTTTTTAACTTAGAACTTCAATAATATTCCAACCGGACGATTCCAATGTCTTGAAAAACGTTATGGAACACAGCTACCTCATCACGTGAATGTGCGTCACAAAACCCATGTAATTTTCTGAATCACCTAATTCCAGGTCCTCTTGTTCGCTCTGTGTTCACCGCAAAAGCCTGAAACTAGGTTCTAAAGACTGTTGACATCTAGTGGAAGCCTTAGGAAGTGCAAAATGAACCCTAAGTCACTGTATGTTAGATAGGCAATGACTTGAAAAGACTACATGCATCAGATTTCCCACTTCCGGGTTGTATTTTTCTCAGGTTTTTGCCTGCCATATGAGTTCTGTTATACTCACAGACATCATTAAAACAGTTTTAGAAACTTCAGAGTTTTTTCTATCCAAATATACTAATAATATGCATATCCTACCTTCTGAGCCCTAGTAGCAGGCAGTTTTATTTGGGCACATTTTTCATCCGAAATCGAAAATACTGCCCCCTATACATTGACAGGTTAAACGCAGAATTGGACCAGTCCAATCAAAGCCATGGTAGATATAACGTGATTTGACAATTTTATCTGTGGCCAATGACCTTGAGCCTTTTGGATGGGCACTTCTAATGTAACTCTATGGCAGCACCCAATGGGCTTGAATTTTTGAGCTCTCCCTGTAGATTTTGCGGTGACGTAGTGTCTCCATGAGTGACAGAACACTGAGCCAATCAAGGCGCAACTACAGAACATTACCAACCCCTACGCTCAGTATTTTCCTCTGGCTGCCCCACCACCACAGAAAGCACTGAGCTAGGCTGAAACACCTGCATTTAGGAGCTGCCTAACTCAAGACAACAAAAAAGAGCATGTTTGTATGCAGCTTTATTATTATTTGTTTTACATTGTTTGCAAACTAATATGTGACACGTATTAACTAGGCAAGTCAGTACAAATTCTTATTTACAATGACGCCTACCCCGGCCAAACCCGGACGACGCTGGGCCAATTGTGCGCCTCCCTATGGGACTCCCAATCACGGACGGATTCGAACCAGGTACTGGCAGTGTGTTAGACAACTGTGCCAGTCGGGTGCCAATGTATATTGTATGTTGACTTTGACATGTTGTGGCTTTCAATATAAAAGAATATAAATATGAAGACTCGTATTTCACTTACCAGTCTAATGTAACGTTAGCAGGTAACGTTAGCGTCCTCTCCTTTAGCTGTTGTCTCAAAAAAAATGTAAGCAAGAATATCGTCAAAAATCTCTATGCTTGGACATTGATTTAGCTTTTCCAGTATTAGTAGCCATATTGTAAGTTCAAAATTTGCAAAACACTTTGTTTTAATAACTTTCATAACTCATAGATATGCGTAACGCGCTTCGCCATATACTTGCATAAATGGCCAAAAGGAACTAGCCTCCTGGTGCGCAAGCAAGCAATTGGTGTGGGATAGGTGAGGCAGGTTTGAGACTGATCTAATGAATTTACAAGAAAAATACACTTTATTTCTCAGCTGCCTCACCAACGTCTGAATGTGAATTAATAACTTTTAATTGGTAAATATTTCCAATAGATGGCAGCATAAGACCACGAAGCATCAGTTATAGGCTACAAGCAGCAATATGATTGACATAAAATAACATGCAACCACAGACTATATGTCCCATGATTTTCTAAAATGGTCACTCATTACTTTAGGTAGCTATATATCTTGTATTAGGCCTGTGTTGCTTTTGGGAGAGCAAATAAACAGTGACTATAGCAGGTATTGAACCCCAGGTAAATAATCACTAGTCAGAACCTCAACCTTATCATTGTGATTAGGATGCATTATAAAAAATCATTTTAAATATCTGATATTGTGAGTAAACAACCTCGGAATAGAAAAGACAAGACTGCATCTTCCATCCTGCCAATAAATTACATCGTACAAACCTCGTGGTTAGAAAATTACCTCAACATGCCCCTCGTTTTGCTCGAGAAGGCAGAGTGCACGTACTGAACCACAGCTACTGTAGTTTCAAATGGGACTAGAAATAAGAATTACAATTCTCAGACCTTACACTTCCTGGTTGAAATGTTCTCAGGTTTTTGCCTGCAATATGAGTTCTGTTATACTCACAGACACCATTCAAACAGTTTTAGAAACTTCAGAGTGTTTTCTATCCAAATCTACTAATAATATGCATATTCTATTTCCTGGGCAAGAGTAGTAACCAGTTTAAATTGGGTACATTTTTCATCCGGCCGTGAAAATACTTCCCCCTAGTCCCAAGAAGTTAAATAATTGTTATATATTTTGTCAACGTTTATGATGAGTATTTTTGTAAATTGATGTGCACATTCACCGATGGTTTTGGTGGGAATACATTTTCTGAACATCACGCGCCAATGTAAAATGCTGTTTTTGGATATAAATATGAACTTTATCGAACAAAACATACATGTATTGTGTAACATAATGTCCTAGGAGTGTCATCTGGTGAAGATCGTCAAAGGTTAGTGCTTCATTTAGCTGTGTTTTGGGTTTTATTGACACATGTCCTTGCTTGGAAAATGGCTGTGTGATTATTTTTGTCTATGTACTCTCCTAACATAATCTAATCTTTTGCTTTCGCTGTAAAGCCTTTTTGAAATCGGACAATGTGGTTACATCAAGGAGAAGTGTATCTTTAAAATGGTGTAAAATAGTCATGTATTTGAGAAATTGAAATTATTAGATTTTTGCGCTAGCGCCCCATGTAGCCCATAGAAGTTAAACAGTTTTAGAAATGTCAGAGTGTTTTTTTTATCCAATACTACCATGCATATGCATATCCTAGCTTCTGGGCCTGAGTAACAGGCAGTTTACTTTGGGCACGTTTGTCATCGAAACTTCAAAATTCTGCCCCCTACCCTAAAAGCTAATTCATGAACGTTTCTGAAAGTGATATATAGCGTTTTGTAATGAAACTCTTCTTATGTTTCCCCATCTGAGATCAGAGTAGATGAGAGATGTAATGTTTGTCTCTGTTGTGTTGAAGTCCAATCAAGCAGGAGAGACCAGCCTCCCCTGTTCCCAGCTGTGTGTCCATGAGTGACCGGTCTATGGACCAACCTATAAACTTTAGAGAGGGAGACGTTTCTACTGAACAGAGGTAAGAAGAACTCATGGGTCATGGTCAGTGAGTTAAACAACACTGTCTCTAGTCATTTCTCCTCTCCCATTTTCACATTTATTTTGGTTGTTTTCATAATCCACAGGCTAATCCTTTTGTCCATTTTCATAGTCCTAAAACAATATTAAACAAACACAACGTTCCCTCCCTGTGTGTGTGTGTGTGTGTGTGTGTGTGTGTGTGTGTGTGTGTGTGTGTGTGTGTGTGTGCTCTCCCTGGATGAGGAGATATAATCTCTATCCTGATTGCCTAGTCACTTTTACCCCTACCTACATGTACATATTACCTCAACTACCTGGTACCCCTGCACATTGACTCAGTACTGGTACTCCTTATAGTCTCATTATTACCTCAACTACCTGGTACCCCTGCACATTGACTCAGTACTGGTACTCCTTATAGTCTCATTATTACCTCAACTACCTGGTACCCCTGCACATTGACTCAGTACTGGTACTCCTTATAGTCTCATTATTACCTCAACTACCTGGTACCCCTGCACATTGACTCAGTACTGGTACTCCTTATAGTCTCATTATTACCTCAACTACCTGGTACCCCTGCACATTGACTCAGTACTGGTACTCCTTATAGTCTCATTATTACCTCAACTACCTGGTACCCCTGCACATTGACTCAGTACTGGTACTCCTTATAGTCTCATTATTACCTCAACTACCTGGTACCCCTGCACATTGACTCAGTACTGGTACTCCTTATAGTCTCATTATTACCACAACTACCTGGTACCCCTGCACATTGACTCAGTACTGGTACTCCTTATAGTCTCATTATTACCTCAACTACCTGGAACCCCTGCACATTGACTCAGTACTGGTACTCCTTATAGTCTCATTATTACCTCAACTACCTGGTACCCCTGCACATTGACTCAGTACTGGTACTCCTTATAGTCTCATTATTACCTCAACTACCTGGTACCCCTGCACATTGACTCAGTACTGGTACTCCTTATAGTCTCATTATTACCTCAACGACCTGGAACCCCTGCACATTGACTCAGTACTGGTACTCCTTATAGCCTCATTATTACCTCATCTACCTGGTACCCCTGCACATTGACTCAGTACTGGTAATCCTTATAGCCTCATTATTACCTCAACTACCTGGTACCCCTGCACATTGACTCAGTACTGGTACTCCTTATAGTCTCATTATTACCTCAACTACCTGGTACCCCTGCACATTGACTCAGTACTGGTACTCCTTATAGTCTCATTATTACCTCAACTACCTGGTACCCCTGCACATTGACTCAGTACTGGTACTCCTTATAGTCTCATTATTACCTCAACTACCTGGTACCCCTGCACATTGACTCAGTACTGGTACTCCTTATAGCCTCATTATTGCCTCAACTACCTGGTACCCCTGCACATTGACTCAGTACTGGTACTCCTTATAGCGTAATTATTGTTATTTTGTGTTACTATTTCCTTTTTTTTATTTACAAGGTATAAGGTCAACGTAGCAAGTCTGGTGGACAGGGCAGAGCTCCATATCCGCAGGCAAACCAGCAGAAACTGGATCAGCAGCACTACAAGGTATCACGTCTGGTGGACAGGTCAGAGTTCATATCCTCAGTCAGACCAGTAGAAACTGGATCAGCGGCACTACAAGGTATCACGTCTGATGGAGCAAGTATCAATACTGATAGGATGGAAAGAAAGGGAACGCTGCTCTCGGATCAGTTTTCTCCATTCAGATATTTCCTTAACATTATAATTATGTCACAATACTGACCCAGGATCAGCTTCTATTAGCACCTATGGCTGCAAGTATTGGGGAGGCTTAGTCTAATGCTTACCCAATAAAAACGCACTAAATCACAGATTTGGCACATCATTGTGTTCATGTTTGGATACACATCATGAAATATATTGAGACATATTTCAGACAGTAGCCTACAAGTATCAAAATATTACTCAATATATTGAACAATATGATTGAAATAGTCCTAAAGACTACTGTTCATATTTTAATGTAGTCATCTCAGTTTCATTTGAAGCAAATCTGCAGACGTCCCTTGATTGAATCAAATGCAAAGACATTGGCAACTTCGTATTTGTAGTCAACTTTGTTCTGAATTCATCTGCTGTCACAGAGAGATGGATAAACTATATGATTCTATGTTTAGCAGAGATCTTCTGTGTATAAAGTCAAGTGGAAGGGCAAAAAAAGCATCTAATGACGCACTCAGCTGTTCTAGTGGTCTGAGGGAGGAGGTAGATTACTCAGCTGTTCTAGTGGTCTGAGACAGGAGGTAGATTACTCAGCTGTTCTAGTGGTCTGAGGGAGGAGGTAGATTACTCAGCTGTTCTAGTGGTCTGAGACAGGAGGTAGATTACTCAGCTGTTCTAGTGGTCTGAGGCAGGAGGTAGATTACTCAGCTGTTCTAGTGGTCTGAGACAGGAGGTAGATTACTCAGCTGTTCTAGTGGTCTGAGGCAGGAGGTAGATTACTCAGCTGTTCTAGTGGTCTGAGACAGGAGCTAGATTACTCAGCTGTTCTAGTGGTCTGAGACAGGAGGTAGATTACTCAGCTGTTCTAGTGGTCTGAGGCAGGAGGTAGATTACTCAGCTGTTCTAGTGGTCTGAGACAGGAGGTAGATTACTCAGCTGTTCTAGTGGTCTGAGGCAGGAGGTAGATTACTCAAAATATGGTTATTTGTTAGATTTGAACCTAGCAGTACTACTGATTTCACTGAGAGGCAGATATATATTATTACTGTGTAAAACCTAGCAGTACTACTGATTTCTCTGAGAGTGAGGCAGATATATATTATTACTGTATTAAACCTAGCAGTACAACTGATTTCACTGAGAGGCAGATATATATTATTACTGTGTTAAACCTAGCAGTACTACTGATTTCTCTGAGAGGCAGATATATATTATTACTGTGTATAACCTAGCAGTACTACTGATTTCTCTGAGAGGCAGATATTATTACTGTGTATAACCTAGCAGTACTACTGATTTCTCTGAGAGTGAGGCAGATATATATTATTACTGTATTAAACCTAGCAGTACTACTGATTTCTCTGAGAGGCAGATATATATTATTACTGTGTAAAACCTAGCAGTACTACTGATTTCTCTGAGAGTGAGGCAGATATATATTATTACTGTATAAAACCTAGCAGTACTACTGATTTCTCTGAGAATGAGACAGATATATATTATTACTGTGTTAAACCTAGCAGTACTACTGATTTCTCTGAGAGGCAGATATATATTATTACTGTGTTAAACCTAGCAGTACTACTGATTTCTCTGAGAGTGAGGCAGATATATATTATTACTGTATAAAACCTAGCAGTACTACTGATTTCTCTGAGAATGAGACAGATATATATTATTACTGTGTTAAACCTAGCAGTACTACTGATTTCTCTGAGAGGCAGATATATATTATTACTGTGTTAAACCTAGCAGTACTACTGATTTCTCTGAGAGTGAGGCAGATATATATTATTACTGTATTAAACCTAGCAGTACTACTGATTTCTCTGAGAGGCAGATATATATTATTACTGTGTTAAACCTAGCAGTACTACTTATTTCTCTGAGAGGCAGATATATATTATTACTGTATAAAACCTAGCAGTACTACTGATTTCTCTGAGAGGCAGATATATATTATTACTGTGTATAACCTAGCAGTACTACTGATTTCTCTGAGAGGCAGATATTATTACTGTGTATAACCTAGCAGTACTACTGATTTCTCTGAGAGTGAGGCAGATATATATTATTACTGTATTAAACCTAGCAGTACTACTGATTTCTCTGAGAGGCAGATATATATTATTACTGTGTAAAACCTAGCAGTACTACTGATTTCTCTGAGAGTGAGGCAGATATATATTATTACTGTATAAAACCTAGCAGTACTACTGATTTCTCTGAGAATGAGACAGATATATATTATTACTGTGTTAAACCTAGCAGTACTACTGATTTCTCTGAGAGGCAGATATATATTATTACTGTGTTAAACCTAGCAGTACTACTGATTTCTCTGAGAGTGAGGCAGATATATATTATTACTGTATAAAACCTAGCAGTACTACTGATTTCTCTGAGAATGAGACAGATATATATTATTACTGTGTTAAACCTAGCAGTACTACTGATTTCTCTGAGAGGCAGATATATATTATTACTGTGTTAAACCTAGCAGTACTACTGATTTCTCTGAGAGTGAGGCAGATATATATTATTACTGTATTAAACCTAGCAGTACTACTGATTTCTCTGAGAGGCAGATATATATTATTACTGTGTTAAACCTAGCAGTACTACTTATTTCTCTGAGAGGCAGATATATATTATTACTGTATAAAACCTAGCAGTACTACTGATTTCTCTGAGAGGCAGATATATATACTGCTCAAAGAAATAAAGGGAACACTAAAATAACACATCCTAGATCTGAATGAATGAAATAAATAATCTTATTAAAGACTTTTTTCTTTACATAGTTGAATGTGCTGACAACAAAATCACACAATAATATTCAATGGAAATCCAATTTATCAACCCATGGAAGTCTGGATTTGGAGTCACACTCAAAATTAAAGTGGAAAACCACACTACAGGCTGATCCAACTTTGATGTAATGTCCTTAAAACAAGTCAGAATGAGGCTCAGTAGTGTGTGTGGCCTCCACGTGCCTGTATGACCTCCCTACAACGCCTGGGCATGCTCCTGATGAGGTGGCGGATGGTCTCCTGAGGGATCTCCTCCCAGACCTGGACTAAAGCATCCGCCAACTCCTGGACGGTCTGTGGTGCAACGTGGCGTTGGTGGATGGAGCGAAACATGATGTCCCAGATGTGCTCAATTGGATTCAGGTCTGGGGAACGGGCGGCCAGTCCATAGCATCAATGCCTTCCTCTTGCAGGAACTGCTGACACACTCCAGCCACATGAGGTCTAGCATTGTCTTGCATTAGGAGGAACCCAGGGCCAACCGCAGCAGCATATGGTCTCACAAGGGGTCTGGGGATCTCATCTCGGTACCTAATGGCAGTCAGGCTACCTCTGGCGAGCACATGGAGGGCTGTGCGGCCCCCCAAAGAAATGCCACCCCACACCATGACTGACCCACCACCAAACCGGTCATGCTGGAGGATGTTGCAGGCAGCAGAACGTTCTCCACGGCGTCTCCAGACTCTGTCACGTATGTCACGTGCTCAGTGTGAACCTGCTTTCATCTGTGAAGAGCACAGGACGCCAGTGGCGAATTTGCCAATCTTGGTGTTCTCTGGCAAATGCCAAACGTCCTGCACGGTGTTGGGCTGTAAGCACAACCCCCACCTGTGGACGTCGGGCCCTCATACCACCCTCATGGAGTCTGTTTCTGACCGTTTGAGCAGACACATGCACATTTGTGGCCTGCTGGAGGTCATTTTGCAGGGCTCTGGCAGTGCTCCTCCTGCTCCTCCTTGCACAAAGGCGGAGGTAGCGGTCCTGCTGCTGGGTTGTTGCCCTCCTACGGCCTCCTCCACGTCTCCTGATGTACTGGCCTGTCTCCTGGTAGCGCCTCCATGCTCTGGATACTACGCTGACAGACACAGCAAAACTTCTTGCCACAGCTCGCATTGATGTGCCATCCTGGATGATCTGCACTACCTGAGCCACTTGTGTGGGTTGTAGACTCCGTCTCATGCTACCACTAGAGTGAAAGCACCGCCAGCATTCAAAAGTGACCAAAACATCAGCCAGGAAGCATAAGAACTGAGAAGTGGTCTGTGGTCACCACCTGCCGTACCACTCCTTTATTGGGGGTGTCTTGGTAATTGCCTATAATTTCCACCTGTTGTCTATTCCATTTGCACAACAGCATGTGAAATGTATTGTCAATCAGTGTTGCTTCCTAAGTGGACAGTTTGATTCCACAGAAGTGTGATTGACTTGGAGTTACATTGTGTTGTTTAAGTGTTCCCTTTATTTTTTTGAGCAGTGTATTATTACTGTATAAAACCTAGCAGTACTACTGATTTCTCTGAGAGTGAGGCAGATATATATTATTACTGTGTTAAACCTAGCAGTACTACTGATTTCTCTGAGAGGCAGATATATATTATTACTGTGTAAAACCTAGCAGTACTACTGATTTCTCTAAGAGGCAGATATATATTATTACTGTGTTAAACCTAGCAGTACTACTGATTTCTCTGAGAGGCAGATATATATTATTACTGTATTAAACCTAGCAGTACTACTGATTTCTCTGAGAGGCAGATATATATTATTACTGTGTTAAACCTAGCAGTACTACTGATTTCTCTAAGAGTGAGGCAGATATATATTATTACTGTGTTAAACCTAGCAGTACTACTGATTTCTCTGAGAGTGAGGCAGATATATATTATTACTGTATTAAACCTAGCAGTACTACTGATTTCTCTGAGAGTGAGGCAGATATATATTATTACTGTATTAAACCTAGCACTACTACTGATTTCTCTGAGAGTGAGGGAGATATATATTATTACTGTGTTAAACCTAGCAGTACTACTGATTTCTCTGAGAGGCAGATATATATTATTACTGTGTAAAACCTAGCAGTACTACTGATTTCTCTGAGAGTGAGGCAGATATATATTATTACTGTGTTAAACCTAGCAGTACTACTGATTTCTCTAAGAGGCAGATATATATTATTACTGTGTTAAACCTAGCAGTACTACTGATTTCTCTGAGAGGCAGATATATATTATTACTGTATTAAACCTAGCAGTACTACTGATTTCTCTGAGAGGCAGATATATATTATTACTGTGTTAAACCTAGCAGTACTACTGATTTCTCTAAGAGTGAGGCAGATATATATTATTACTGTGTTAAACCTAGCAGTACTACTGATTTCTCTGAGAGTGAGGCAGATATATATTATTACTGTATTAAACCTAGCAGTACTACTGATTTCTCTGAGAGTGAGGCAGATATATATTATTACTGTATTAAACCTAGCACTACTACTGATTTCTCTGAGAGTGAGGGAGATATATAGCATTTAGCAAAAAAACATTATTTGTCTCTCTGAAATGAAACCATCAAGTGATAGATTTTAAACAAATACATGTCTGTCATTGAACAACCCCATGCCATGATTAGATAGTGAATAAACACACCAATCTCTTTACTAATTTCTTTAAACAATAAAGACTAATTTATGAACATTTCTGTAAAGTGATATGTTCCGTTTTGGAATGAAAGTCTTCTTATGTTCCCCATCTGAGATCAGAGTGGATGAGAGATGTAATGTTTGTCTCTGTTGTGTTGAAGACCAATCAAGCAGGAGAGACCAGCCTCCCCTGTACCCAGCTGTGTGTCCATGAAGAGTGACCGGTCTATGGGTCAACCTGAAGAGTTTAGAGAGGGAGACTTTTCTACTGAACAAAGGTAAGAAGAACTCATGGGTCATGGTCAGTGAGTTAAACAACACTGTCTGTAGTCATTTCTCCTCTCCCATTTTCACATTTCTTTTGGTTGTTTTCATAATCCACAGGCTAATCCTTTTGTCCATTTTCATAGTCCTAAAACAATATTAAACAAACACAACGTTCCCTCCCTGTGTGTGTGTGTGTGTGTGTGTGTGTGTGTGTGTGTGTGTGTGTGTGTGTGTGTGTGTGTGTGTGTGTGTGTGTGTGTGTGTGTGTGTGTGTGTGTGTGTGTGTGTGTGTGTGTGTGTGTGTGTGCTCTCCCTGGATGAGGAGATATAATCTCTATCCTGATTGCCTAGTCACTTTTACCCCTACCTACATGTACATATTACCTCAACTACCTGGTACCCCTGCACATTGACTCAGTACTGGTACTCCTTATAGTCTCATTATTACCTCAACTACCTGGTACCCCTGCACATTGACTCAGTACTGGTACTCCTTATAGTCTCATTATTAGCTCAACTACCTGGTACCCCTGCACATTGACTCAGTACTGGTACTCCTTATAGTCTCATTATTACCTCAACTACCTGGTACCCCTGCACATTGACTCAGTACTGGTACTCCTTATAGTCTCATTATTACCTCAACTACCTGGTACCCCTGCACATTGACTCAGTACTGGTACTCCTTATAGTCTCATTATTACCTCAACTACCTGGTACCCCTGCACATTGACTCAGTACTGGTACTCCTTATAGTCTCATTATTACCTCAACTACCTGGTACCCCTGCACATTGACTCAGTACTGGTACTCCTTATAGTCTCATTATTACCTCAACTACCTGGTACCCCTGCACATTGACTCAGTACTGGTACTCCTTATAGTCTCATTATTACCTCAACTACCTGGTACCCCTGCACATTGACTCAGTACTGGTACTCCTTATAGTCTCATTATTACCACAACTACCTGGTACCCCTGCACATTGACTCAGTACTGGTACTCCTTATAGTCTCATTATTACCTCAACTACCTGGAACCCCTGCACATTGACTCAGTACTGGTACTCCTTATAGTCTCATTATTACCTCAACTACCTGGTACCCCTGCACATTGACTCAGTACTGGTACTCCTTATAGTCTCATTATTACCTCAACTACCTGGTACCCCTGCACATTGACTCAGTACTGGTACTCCTTATAGTCTCATTATTACCTCAACGACCTGGAACCCCTGCACATTGACTCAGTACTGGTACTCCTTATAGCCTCATTATTACCTCATCTACCTGGTACCCCTGCACATTGACTCAGTACTGGTAATCCTTATAGCCTCATTATTACCTCAACTACCTGGTACCCCTGCACATTGACTCAGTACTGGTACTCCTTATAGTCTCATTATTACCTCAACTACCTGGTACCCCTGCACATTGACTCAGTACTGGTACTCCTTATAGCGTAATTATTGTTATTTTGTGTTACTATTTCCTTTTTTTTATTTACAAGGTATAAGGTCAACGTAGCAAGTCTGGTGGACAGGGCAGAGCTCCATATCCGCAGGCAAACCAGCAGAAACTGGATCAGCAGCACTACAAGGTATCACGTCTGGTGGACAGGTCAGAGTTCATATCCTCAGTCAGACCAGTAGAAACTGGATCAGCGGCACTACAAGGTATCACGTCTGATGGAGCAAGTATCAATACTGATAGGATGGAAAGAAAGGGAACGCTGCTCTCGGATCAGTTTTCTCCATTCAGATATTTCCTTAACATTATAATTATGTCACAATACTGACCCAGGATCAGCTTCTATTAGCACCTATGGCTGCAAGTATTGGGGAGGCTTAGTCTAATGCTTACCCAATAAAAACGCACTAAATCACAGATTTGGCACATCATTGTGTTCATGTTTGGATACACATCATGAAATATATTGAGACATATTTCAGACAGTAGCCTACAAGTATCAAAATATTACTCAATATATTGAACAATATGATTGAAATAGTCCTAAAGACTACTGTTCATATTTTAATGTAGTCATCTCAGTTTCATTTGAAGCAAATCTGCAGACGTCCCTTGATTGAATCAAATGCAAAGACATTGGCAACTTCGTATTTGTAGTCAACTTTGTTCTGAATTCATCTGCTGTCACAGAGAGATGGATAAACTATATGATTCTATGTTTAGCAGAGATCTTCTGTGTATAAAGTCAAGTGGAAGGGCAAAAAAAGCATCTAATGACGCACTCAGCTGTTCTAGTGGTCTGAGGGAGGAGGTAGATTACTCAGCTGTTCTAGTGGTCTGAGACAGGAGGTAGATTACTCAGCTGTTCTAGTGGTCTGAGGGAGGAGGTAGATTACTCAGCTGTTCTAGTGGTCTGAGACAGGAGGTAGATTACTCAGCTGTTCTAGTGGTCTGAGGCAGGAGGTAGATTACTCAGCTGTTCTAGTGGTCTGAGACAGGAGGTAGATTACTCAGCTGTTCTAGTGGTCTGAGGCAGGAGGTAGATTACTCAGCTGTTCTAGTGGTCTGAGACAGGAGCTAGATTACTCAGCTGTTCTAGTGGTCTGAGACAGGAGGTAGATTACTCAGCTGTTCTAGTGGTCTGAGGCAGGAGGTAGATTACTCAGCTGTTCTAGTGGTCTGAGACAGGAGGTAGATTACTCAGCTGTTCTAGTGGTCTGAGGCAGGAGGTAGATTACTCAAAATATGGTTATTTGTTAGATTTGAACCTAGCAGTACTACTGATTTCACTGAGAGGCAGATATATATTATTACTGTGTAAAACCTAGCAGTACTACTGATTTCTCTGAGAGTGAGGCAGATATATATTATTATTGTATTAAACCTAGCAGTACAACTGATTTCACTGAGAGGCAGATATATATTATTACTGTGTTAAACCTAGCAGTACTACTGATTTCTCTGAGAGGCAGATATATATTATTACTGTGTATAACCTAGCAGTACTACTGATTTCTCTGAGAGGCAGATATTATTACTGTGTATAACCTAGCAGTACTACTGATTTCTCTGAGAGTGAGGCAGATATATATTATTACTGTATTAAACCTAGCAGTACTACTGATTTCTCTGAGAGGCAGATATATATTATTACTGTGTAAAACCTAGCAGTACTACTGATTTCTCTGAGAGTGAGGCAGATATATATTATTACTGTATAAAACCTAGCAGTACTACTGATTTCTCTGAGAATGAGACAGATATATATTATTACTGTGTTAAACCTAGCAGTACTACTGATTTCTCTGAGAGGCAGATATATATTATTACTGTGTTAAACCTAGCAGTACTACTGATTTCTCTGAGAGTGAGGCAGATATATATTATTACTGTATAAAACCTAGCAGTACTACTGATTTCTCTGAGAATGAGACAGATATATATTATTACTGTGTTAAACCTAGCAGTACTACTGATTTCTCTGAGAGGCAGATATATATTATTACTGTGTTAAACCTAGCAGTACTACTGATTTCTCTGAGAGTGAGGCAGATATATATTATTACTGTATTAAACCTAGCAGTACTACTGATTTCTCTGAGAGGCAGATATATATTATTACTGTGTTAAACCTAGCAGTACTACTTATTTCTCTGAGAGGCAGATATATATTATTACTGTATAAAACCTAGCAGTACTACTGATTTCTCTGAGAGGCAGATATATATACTGCTCAAAAAAATAAAGGCAACACTAAAATAACACATCCTAGATCTGAATGAATGAAATAAATAATCTTATTAAAGACTTTTTTCTTTACATAGTTGAATGTGCTGACAACAAAATCACACAATAATATTCAATGGAAATCCAATTTATCAACCCATGGAAGTCTGGATTTGGAGTCACACTCAAAATTAAAGTGGAAAACCACACTACAGGCTGATCCAACTTTGATGTAATGTCCTTAAAACAAGTCAGAATGAGGCTCAGTAGTGTGTGTGGCCTCCACGTGCCTGTATGACCTCCCTACAACGCCTGGGCATGCTCCTGATGAGGTGGCGGATGGTCTCCTGAGGGATCTCCTCCCAGACCTGGACTAAAGCATCCGCCAACTCCTGGACGGTCTGTGGTGCAACGTGGCGTTGGTGGATGGAGCGAAACATGATGTCCCAGATGTGCTCAATTGGATTCAGGTCTGGGGAACGGGCGGCCAGTCCATAGCATCAATGCCTTCCTCTTGCAGGAACTGCTGACACACTCCAGCCACATGAGGTCTAGCATTGTCTTGCATTAGGAGGAACCCAGGGCCAACCGCAGCAGCATATGGTCTCACAAGGGGTCTGGGGATCTCATCTCGGTACCTAATGGCAGTCAGGCTACCTCTGGCGAGCACATGGAGGGCTGTGCGGCCCCCCAAAGAAATGCCACCCCACACCATGACTGACCCACCACCAAACCGGTCATGCTGGAGGATGTTGCAGGCAGCAGAACGTTCTCCACGGCGTCTCCAGACTCTGTCACGTATGTCACGTGCTCAGTGTGAACCTGCTTTCATCTGTGAAGAGCACAGGACGCCAGTGGCGAATTTGCCAATCTTGGTGTTCTCTGGCAAATGCCAAACGTCCTGCACGGTGTTGGGCTGTAAGCACAACCCCCACCTGTGGACGTCGGGCCCTCATACCACCCTCATGGAGTCTGTTTCTGACCGTTTGAGCAGACACATGCACATTTGTGGCCTGCTGGAGGTCATTTTGCAGGGCTCTGGCAGTGCTCCTCCTGCTCCTCCTTGCACAAAGGCGGAGGTAGCGGTCCTGCTGCTGGGTTGTTGCCCTCCTACGGCCTCCTCCACGTCTCCTGATGTACTGGCCTGTCTCCTGGTAGCGCCTCCATGCTCTGGATACTACGCTGACAGACACAGCAAAACTTCTTGCCACAGCTCGCATTGATGTGCCATCCTGGATGATCTGCACTACCTGAGCCACTTGTGTGGGTTGTAGACTCCGTCTCATGCTACCACTAGAGTGAAAGCACCGCCAGCATTCAAAAGTGACCAAAACATCAGCCAGGAAGCATAAGAACTGAGAAGTGGTCTGTGGTCACCACCTGCCGTACCACTCCTTTATTGGGGGTGTCTTGGTAATTGCCTATAATTTCCACCTGTTGTCTATTCCATTTGCACAACAGCATGTGAAATGTATTGTCAATCAGTGTTGCTTCCTAAGTGGACAGTTTGATTCCACAGAAGTGTGATTGACTTGGAGTTACATTGTGTTGTTTAAGTGTTCCCTTTATTTTTTTGAGCAGTGTATTATTACTGTATAAAACCTAGCAGTACTACTGATTTCTCTGAGAGTGAGGCAGATATATATTATTACTGTGTTAAACCTAGCAGTACTACTGATTTCTCTGAGAGGCAGATATATATTATTACTGTGTAAAACCTAGCAGTACTACTGATTTCTCTAAGAGGCAGATATATATTATTACTGTGTTAAACCTAGCAGTACTACTGATTTCTCTGAGAGGCAGATATATATTATTACTGTATTAAACCTAGCAGTACTACTGATTTCTCTGAGAGGCAGATATATATTATTACTGTGTTAAACCTAGCAGTACTACTGATTTCTCTAAGAGTGAGGCAGATATATATTATTACTGTGTTAAACCTAGCAGTACTACTGATTTCTCTGAGAGTGAGGCAGATATATATTATTACTGTATTAAACCTAGCAGTACTACTGATTTCTCTGAGAGTGAGGCAGATATATATTATTACTGTATTAAACCTAGCACTACTACTGATTTCTCTGAGAGTGAGGGAGATATATAGCATTTAGCAAAAAAACATTATTTGTCTCTCTGAAATGAAACCATCAAGTGATAGATTTTAAACAAATACATGTCTGTCATTGAACAACCCCATGCCATGATTAGATAGTGAATAAACACACCAATCTCTTTACTAATTTCTTTAAACAATAAAGACTAATTTATGAACATTTCTGTAAAGTGATATGTTCCGTTTTGGAATGAAAGTCTTCTTATGTTCCCCATCTGAGATCAGAGTGGATGAGAGATGTAATGTTTGTCTCTGTTGTGTTGAAGACCAATCAAGCAGGAGAGACCAGCCTCCCCTGTACCCAGCTGTGTGTCCATGAAGAGTGACCGGTCTATGGGTCAACCTGAAGAGTTTAGAGAGGGAGACTTTTCTACTGAACAAAGGTAAGAAGAACTCATGGGTCATGGTCAGTGAGTTAAACAACACTGTCTGTAGTCATTTCTCCTCTCCCATTTTCACATTTCTTTTGGTTGTTTTCATAATCCACAGGCTAATCCTTTTGTCCATTTTCATAGTCCTAAAACAATATTAAACAAACACAACGTTCCCTCCCTGTGTGTGTGTGTGTGTGTGTGTGTGTGTGTGTGTGTGTGTGTGTGTGTGTGTGTGTGTGTGTGTGTGTGTGTGTGTGTGTGTGTGTGTGTGTGTGTGTGTGTGTGTGTGCTCTCCCTGGATGAGGAGATATAATCTCTATCCTGATTGCCTAGTCACTTTTACCCCTACCTACATGTACATATTACCTCAACTACCTGGTACCCCTGCACATTGACTCAGTACTGGTACTCCTTATAGTCTCATTATTACCTCAACTACCTGGTACCCCTGCACATTGACTCAGTACTGGTACTCCTTATAGTCTCATTATTAGCTCAACTACCTGGTACCCCTGCACATTGACTCAGTACTGGTACTCCTTATAGTCTCATTATTACCTCAACTACCTGGTACCCCTGCACATTGACTCAGTACTGGTACTCCTTATAGTCTCATTATTACCTCAACTACCTGGTACCCCTGCACATTGACTCAGTACTGGTACTCCTTATAGCCTCATTATTACCTCAACTACCTGGTACCCCTGCACATTGACTCAGTACTGGTACTCCTTATAGCCTCATTATTACCTCAACTACCTGGTACCCCTGCACATTGACTCAGTACTGGTAATCCTTATAGCCTCATTATTACCTCAACTACCTGGTACCCCTGCACATTGACTCAGTACTGGTACTCCTTATAGCCTCATTATTACCTCAACTACCTGGTACCCCTGCACATTGAATCAGTACTGGTACTCCTTATAGTCTCATTATTACCTCAACTACCTGGCACCCCTGCACATTGACTCAGTACTGGTACTCCTTATAGTCTCATTATTACCTCAACTACCTGGTACCCCTGCACATTGACTCAGTACTGGTAATCCTTATAGCCTCATTATTACCTCAACTACCTGGTACCCCTGCACATTGACTCAGTACTGGTACTCCTTATAGTCTCATTATTACCTCAACTACCTGGTACCCCTGCACATTGACTCAGTACTGGTACTCCTTATAGTCTCATTATTAGCTCAACTACCTGGTACCCCTGCACATTGACTCAGTACTGGTACTCCTTATAGTCTCATTATTACCTCAACTACCTGGTACCCCTGCACATTGACTCAGTACTGGTACTCCTTATAGTCTCATTATTACCTCAACTACCTGGTACCCCTGCACATTGACTCAGTACTGGTACTCCTTATAGCCTCATTATTACCTCAACTACCTGGTACCCCTGCACATTGACTCAGTACTGGTACTCCTTATATCCTCATTATTACCTCAACTACCTGGTACCCCTGCACATTGACTCAGTACTGGTAATCCTTATAGCCTCATTATTACCTCAACTACCTGGTACCCCTGCACATTGACTCAGTACTGGTACTCCTTATAGCCTCATTATTACCTCAACTACCTGGTACCCCTGCACATTGACTCAGTACTGGTACTCCTTATAGTCTCATTATTACCTCAACTACCTGGTACCCCTGCACATTGACTCAGTACTGGTACTCCTTATAGTCTCATTATTACCTCAACTACCTGGTACCCCTGCACATTGACTCAGTACTGGTAATCCTTATAGCCTCATTATTACCTCAACTACCTGGTACCCCTGCACATTGACTCAGTACTGGTACTCCTTATAGTCTCATTATTACCTCAACTACCTGGTACCCCTGCACATTGACTCAGTACTGGTACTCCTTATAGTCTCATTATTACCTCAACTACCTGGTACCCCTGCACATTGACTCAGTACTGGTACTCCTTATAGTCTCATTATTACCTCAACTACCTGGTACCCCTGCACATTGACTCAGTACTGGTACTCCTTATAGCCTCATTATTACCTCAACTACCTGGTACCCCTGCACATTGACTCAGTACTGGTACTCCTTATAGTCTCATTATTACCTCAACTACCTGGTACCCCTGCACATTGACTCAGTACTGGTACTCCTTATAGCCTCATTATTGCCTCAACTACCTGGTACCCCTGCACATTGACTCAGTACTGGTACTCCTTATAGCCTCATTATTGCCTCAACTACCTGGTACCCCTGCACATTGACTCAGTACTGGTAATCCTTATAGCGTAATTATTGTTATTTTGTGTTACTATTTCCTTTTTTTTATTTACAAGGTATAAGGTCAACGTATCATGTCTGGTGAACAGGGCAGAGCTCCATACCCGCAGTCAGACCAGCAGAAACTGGATCAGCAGCACTACAAGGTATCACGTCTGGTGAACAGGTCAGAGTTCATATCCTCAGGCAGACTAGCAGGAACTGGATCAGCAGCACTACAAGGTATCATGTCTGGTGGACAGGTCAGAGTTCATATCCTCAGGCAGACCAGTAGAAACTGGATCAGCAGCACTACAAGGTATCACGTCTGGTGGACAGGTCAGAGTTCATATCCTCAGGCAGACCAGTAGAAACTGGATCAGCAGCACTACAAGGTATCACGTCTGGTGGACAGGTCAGAGTTCATATCCTCAGTCAGACCAGTAGAAACTGGATCAGCAGCACTACAAGCTATCATGGTTGGTCGACAGGTCAGAGTTCATATCCTCAGGCAGACCAGTAGAAACTGGATCAGCAGCACTACAAGGTATCACGTCTGGTGGACAGGTCAGAGTTCATATCCTCAGTCAGACCAGTAGAATCTGGATCAGCAGCACTACAAGGTATCACGTCTGGTGGAGCATGTATCAATACTGATAGGATGGAAAGAAAGGGAGCGCTGCTCTCGGATCAGTTTTCTCCATTCAGATATTTCCTTAACATTATAGTTATGTCACAATACTGACCCAGGATCAGCTTCTATTAGCACCTATGGCTGCAAGTATTGGGGAGGCTTAGTCTAATGCTTACCCAATAAAAACGCACTAAATCACAGATTTGGCACATCATTGTGTTCATGTTTGGATACACATCATGAAATGTATTGAGACATATTTCAGACAGTAGCCTACAAGTATCAAAATATTACTCAATATATTGAACAATATGATTGAAATAGGCCTAAAGACTACTGTTCATATTTTAATGTAGTCATCTCGGTTTTCATTTGAAGAATAATTTTATGCGTCGCTTGTTTTTATCAAATGCAAAGACATTGGCAACTTCGTATTTGTAGTCAACTTTGTTCTGAAATCATCTGCTGTCACAGAGAGATGGATAAACTATATGATTCTATGTTTAGCAGAGATCTTCTGTGTATAAAGTCAAGTGGAAGGGCAAAAAAAGCATCTAATGACGCACTCAGCTGTTCTAGTGGTCTGAGGGAGGAGGTAGATTACTCAGCTGTTCTAGTGGTCTGAGACAGGAGGTAGATTACTCAGCTGTTCTAGTGGTCTGAGACAGGAGGTAGATTACTCAGCTGTTCTAGTGGTCTGAGACAGGAGGTAGATCACTCAGCTGTTCTAGTGGTCTGAGACAGGAGGTAGATTACTCAGCTGTTCTAGTGGTCTGATACAGGAGGTAGATTACTCAGCTGTTCTAGTGGTCTGAGACAGGAGGTAGATTACTCAGCTGTTCTAGTGGTCTGAGACAGGAGGTAGATTACTCAGCTGTTCTAGTGGTCTGAGACAGGAGGTAGATTACTCAGCTGTTCTAGTGGTCTGAGGGAGGAGGTAGATTACTCAGCTGTTCTAGTGGTCTGAGACAGGAGGTAGATTACTCAGCTGTTCTAGTGGTCTGATACAGGAGGTAGATTACTCAGCTGTTCTAGTGGTCTGAGGGAGGAGGTAGATTACTCAGCTGTTCTAGTGGTCTGAGGCAGGAGGTAGATTACTCAGCTGTTCTAGTGGTCTGAGGGAGGAGGTAGATTACTCAGCTGTTCTAGTGGACTGAGACAGGAGGTAGGTTACTCAGCTGTTCTAGTGGTCTGAGACAGGAGGTAGATTACTCAGCTGTTCTAGTGGTCTGAGACAGGAGGTAGATTACTCAGCTGTTCTAGTGGTCTGAGACAGGAGGTAGATTACTCAGCTGTTCTAGTGGTCTGAGACAGGAGGTAGATTACTCAGCTGTTCTAGTGGTCTGAGACAGGAGGTAGATTACTCAGCTGTTCTAGTGGACTGAGACAGGAGGTAGATTACTCAGCTGTTATAGTGGTCTGAGACAGGAGGTAGATTACTCAGCTGTTCTAGTGGTCTGAGGGAGGAGGTAGATTACTCAGCTGTTCTAGTGGTCTGAGACAGGAGGTAGATTACTCAGCAGTTCTAGTGGTCTGAGACAGGAGGTAGATTACTCAGCTGTTCTAGTGGTCTGAGACAGGAGGTAGATTACTCAGCTGTTCTAGTGGTCTGAGACAGGAGGTAGATTACTCCGCTGTTCTAGTGGTCTGAGACAGGAGGTAGATTACTCAGCTGTTCTAGTGGTCTGAGGGAGGAGGTAGATTACTCAGCTGTTCTAGTGGTCTGAGACAGGAGGTAGATTACTCAGCTGTTCTAGTGGTCTGAGACAGGAGGTAGATTACTCAGCTGTTCTAGTGGTCTGAGGGAGGAGGTAGATTACTCAGCTGTTCTAGTGGTCTGAGACAGGAGGTAGATCACTCAGCTGTTCTAGTGGTCTGAGACAGGAGGTAGATTACTCAGCTGTTCTAGTGGTCTGATACAGGAGGTAGATCACTCAGCTGTTCTAGTGGTCTGAGACAGGAGGTAGATTACTCAGCTGTTCTAGTGGTCTGAGACAGGAGGTAGATTACTCAGCTGTTCTAGTGGTCTGAGGCAGGAGGTATATTACTCAGCTTTTCTAGTGGTCTGAGACAGGAGGTAGATTACTCAGCTGTTCTAGTGGTCTGAGACAGGAGGTAGATTACTCAGCTGTTCTAGTGGTCTGAGGCAGGAGGTAGATTACTCAGCTGTTCTAGTGGTCTGAGGGAGGAGGTAGATTACTCAGCTGTTCTAGTGGACTGAGACAGGAGGTAGATTACTCAGCTGTTCTAGTGGTCTGAGACAGGAGGTAGATTACTCAGCTGTTCTAGTGGTCTGAGACAGGAGGTAGATTACTCAGCTGTTCTAGTGGTCTGAGACAGGAGGTAGATTACTCAGCTGTTCTAGTGGTCTGAGACAGGAGGTAGATTACTCAGCTGTTCTAGTGGTCTGAGACAGGAGGTAGATTACTCAGCTGTTCTAGTGGTCTGAGGCAGGAGGTAGATTACTCAGCTTTTCTAGTGGTCTGAGACAGGAGGTAGATTACTCAGCTGTTCTAGTGGTCTGAGACAGGAGGTAGATTACTCAGCTGTTCTAGTGGTCTGAGGCAGGAGGTAGATTACTCAGCTGTTCTAGTGGTCTGAGGGAGGAGGTAGATTACTCAGCTGTTCTAGTGGACTGAGACAGGAGGTAGATTACTCAGCTGTTCTAGTGGTCTGAGACAGGAGGTAGATTACTCAGCTGTTCTAGTGGTCTGAGACAGGAGGTAGATTACTCAGCTGTTCTAGTGGTCTGAGACAGGAGGTAGATTACTCAGCTGTTCTAGTGGTCTGAGACAGGAGGTAGATTACTCAGCTGTTCTAGTGGTCTGAGACAGGAGGTAGATTACTCAGCTGTTCTAGTGGTCTGAGGCAGGAGGTAGATTACTCAGCTGTTCTAGTGGTCTGAGACAGGAGGTAGATTACTCAGCTGTTCTAGTGGTCTGAGACAGGAGGTAGATTACTCAGCTGTTCTAGTGGTCTGAGACAGGAGGTAGATTACTCAGCTGTTCTAGTGGTCTGAGGCAGGAGGTAGATTACTCAGCTTTTCTAGTGGTCTGAGACAGGAGGTAGATTACTCAGCTGTTCTAGTGGTCTGAGACAGGAGGTAGATTACTCAGCTGTTCTAGTGGTCTGAGGCAGGAGGTAGATTACTCAGCTGTTCTAGTGGTCTGAGGGAGGAGGTAGATTACTCAGCTGTTCTAGTGGACTGAGACAGGAGGTAGATTACTCAGCTGTTCTAGTGGTCTGAGACAGGAGGTAGATTACTCAGCTGTTCTAGTGGTCTGAGACAGGAGGTAGATTACTCAGCTGTTCTAGTGGTCTGAGACAGGAGGTAGATTACTCAGCTGTTCTAGTGGTCTGAGACAGGAGGTAGATTACTCAGCTGTTCTAGTGGTCTGAGACAGGAGGTAGATTACTCAGCTGTTCTAGTGGTCTGAGGCAGGAGGTAGATTACTCAGCTGTTCTAGTGGTCTGAGACAGGAGGTAGATTACTCAGCTGTTCTAGTGGTCTGAGACAGGAGGTAGATTACTCAGCTGTTCTAGTGGTCTGAGACAGGAGGTAGATTACTCAGCTGTTCTAGTGGTCTGAGACAGGAGGTAGATTACTCAGCTGTTCTAGTGGTCTGAGACAGGAGGTAGATTACTCAGCTGTTCTAGTGGACTGAGACAGGAGGTAGATTACTCAGCTGTTATAGTGGTCAGAGACAGGAGGTAGATTACTCAGCTGTTCTAGTGGTCTGAGGGAGGAGGTAGATTACTCAGCTGTTCTAGTGGTCTGAGACAGGAGGTAGATTACTCAGCTGTTCTAGTGGTCTGAGACAGGAGGTAGATTACTCAGCTGTTCTAGTGGTCTGAGACAGGAGGTAGATTACTCAGCTGTTCTAGTGGTCTGAGACAGGAGGTAGATTACTCCGCTGTTCTAGTGGTCTGAGGGAGGAGGTAGATCACTCAGCTGTTCTAGTGGTCTGATACAGGAGGTAGATTACTCAGCTGTTCTAGTGGTCTGAGGCAGGAGGTAGATTACTCAGCTGTTCTAGTGGTCTGAGACAGGAGGTAGATTACTCAGCTGTTCTAGTGGTCTGGGCAGGAGGTAGATTACTCAGCTGTTCTAGTGGTCTGAGACAGGAGGTAGATTACTCAGCTGTTCTAGTGGTCTGAGACAGGAGGTAGATTACTCAGCTGTTCTAGTGGTCTGAGGGAGGAGGTAGATTACTCAGCTGTTCTAGTGGTCTGAGACAGGAGGTAGATTACTCAGCTATTCTAGTGGTCTGAGACAGGAGGTAGATTACTCAGCTGTTCTAGTGGTCTGAGGCAGGAGGTAGATCACTCAGCTGTTCTAGTGGTCTGAGACAGGAGGTAGATTACTCAGCTGTTCTAGTGGTCTGAGACAGGAGGTAGATCACTCAGCTGTTCTAGTGGTCTGAGACAGGAGGTAGATCACTCAGCTGTTCTAGTGGTCTAAGACAGGAGGTAGATCACAAGCATTTTCCAAGTGTAATGTTATTGATGGTTTCACGAAACAGCTCTTTTACGAAATCCATGCGGGTTACTGTTATCAGCTCCTCACAACCCCAAGCTGAACATCCCCCACAACCAGAGCCTGATCGTCAAGGGGGAACCATAAACCTGCCTCTCCAACTCTCCCTGACCTGAGTGTTTTAACTCCTGAGTGTCTAGGGGGGAACCATAAACCTGCCTCTCCATCTCTCCCTGACCTGAGTGTTTTAACTCCTGAGAGTCTAGGGGGGGGGGAACCATAAACCTGCCTCTCCAACTCTCCCTGACCTGAGTGTTTTTACTCCTGAGAGTCTAGGGGGGAACCATAAACCTGCCTCTCCAACTCTCCCTGACCTGAGTGTGTTAACTCCTGAGAGTCTAGGGGGGAACCATAAACCTGCCTCTCCATCTCTCCCTGACCTGAGTGTGTTAACTCCTGAGAGTCTAGGGGGGGGGAACCATAAACCTGCCTCTCCATCTCTCCCTGACCTGAGTGTGTTAACTCCTGAGAGTCTAGGGGGCGAACCATAAACCTGCCTCTCCATCTCTCCCTGACCTGAGTGTGTTAACTCCTGAGAGTCTAGGGGGGAACCATAAACCTGCCTCTCCAACTCTCCCTGACCTGAGTGTGTTAACTCCTGAGTGTCTAGGGGGAACCATAAACCTGCCTCTCCAACTCTCCCTGACCTGAGTGTGTTAACTCCTGAGAGTCTAGGGGGGAACCATAAACCTGCCTCTCCATCTCTCCCTGACCTGAGTGTTTTAACTCCTGAGTGTCTAGGGGGAACCATAAACCTGCCTCTCCATCTCTCCCTGACCTGAGTGTGTTAACTCCTGAGAGTCTAGGGGGGAATAATAAACCTGCCTCTCCATCTCTCCCTGACCTGAGTGTTTTAACTCCTGAGTGTCTAGGGGGAACCATAAACCTGCCTCTCCATCTCTCCCTGACCTGAGTGTTTTAACTCCTGAGAGTCTAGGGGGGAATAATAAACCTGCCTCTCCATCTCTCCCTGACCTGAGTGTTTTAACTCCTGAGTGTCTAGGGGGAACCATAAACCTGCCTCTCCATCTCTCCCTGACCTGAGTGTTTTAACTCCTGAGTGTCTAGGGGGAACCATAAACCTGCCTCTCCAACTCTCCCTGACCTGAGTGTGTTAACTCCTGAGTGTCTAGGGGGGAACTATAAACCTGCCTCTCCAACTCTCCCTGACCTGAGTGTGTTAACTCCTGGGCTACTTTATTCCCCTCTGGCTGGGGGTGGAGTCAGTGAGTCACAAACCAGTAAAATAGGTAGAGACGGGTCGCTCTCTTTCAAGCTCTGAGATTTAACGATGTTCCTATGAAGGTTCTAACGATTAATTTAGCCTTCAGATGCTTTTGGGAAACCAGGCCCTGGATAAGAACATCTGCTAAAAAAAGTGTTAAATGTAAAAAATTTACAAACAGATCACATATACATTTCTTGAATATTTTAAAAAATATATATATATATTGATGTCACAAATGTATCATTTGTACATATCTTTATTAAAAATGTAGTAATTTGTTATATTTGACTGTATGATTTCTCTGAGAGTGATGCAGATATATATTATTACTGTATTAAACCTAGCAGTACTACTGATTTCTCTGAGAGTGAGGCAGATATATATTATTACTGTGTTAAACCTAGCAGTACTACTGATTTCTCTGAGAGGCAGATATATATTATTACTGTGTTAAACCTAGCAGTACTACTGATTTCTCTGAGAGGCAGATATATATTATTACTGTATTAAACCTAGCAGTACTACTGATTTCTCTGACAGTGAGACAGATATATATTATTACTGTATTAAACGTAGCAGTACTACTGATTTCTCTGAGAGTGAGGCAGATATATATTATTACTGTGTAAAACCTAGCAGTACTACTGATTTCTCTGAGAGGCAGATATATATTATTACTGTGTAAAACCTAGCAGTACTACTGATTTCTCTGAGAGGCAGATATATATTATTACTGTGTTAAACCTAGCAGTACTACTGATTTCTCTGAGAGTGAGGCAGATATATATTATTACTGTGTTAAACCTAGCAGTACTGCTGATTTCTCTGAGAGTGAGGCAGATATATATTATTACTGTATTAAACCTAGCAGTAGTACTGATTTCTCTGAGAGTGAGGCAGATATATTGCATTTAGCAAAAAACATTATTTGTCTCTGAAATGAAACCATCAAGTGATAGATTTTAAACAAATACATGTCTGTCGTTGAACTACCCCATGTAATGATTAGATAGTGAAAAAACACACCAATCTCTTTACTAATTTCTTTAAACAATAAAGACTAATTTACGAACATTTCTGTAAAGTGAAATGTTGCGTTTTGTAATGAAACTCTTCTTATGTTTCCCCATCTGAGCTCAGAGTAGATGAGAGATGTAATGTTTGTCTCTGTTGTGTTGAAGACTAATCAAGCAGGAGAGACCAGCCTCCCCTGTACCCAGCTGTGTGTCCATGAAGAGTGACCAGTCTATGGATCAACCTATAAAGTTTAGAGAGGGAGACTTTTCTACTGAACAAAGGTAAGAAGAACTCATGGGTCATGGTCAGTGAGTTAAACAACACTGTCTCTAGTCATTTCTCCTCTCCCATTTTCACATTTCTTTTGGTTGTTTTCATAATCCATAGGCTAATTCTTTAGTCCATTTTCATAGTCCTAAAACAATATTAAACAAACACAACGTTCCCTCCCTTGTGTGTGTGTGTGTGTGTGTGTGTGTGTGTGTGTGTGTGTGTGTGTGTGTGTGTGTGTGTGTGTGTGTGTGTGTGTGTGTGTGTGTGTGTGTGTGTGTGTGTGTGTGTGTGTGTGTGTGTATGTGTGTGTGTGTGTGTGTACTCCCTGGATGAGGAGATGTAATCTCATGTTTTGTGCACAGAAACCAACAGGAGAGATCAGAGTCAGAGATTCTCAGTGGTCAGTCTTCCCAGAGTCATCAAACAGACCTGGCCTCCATATTCAGTGTATGTGGTCCTGTTATGAACATTTGTTTTTGTTGACCTCAAGTAAAGTTGATCTGTCAATCATTCATTAATGTGTTAATGAGAAAGCCTTTCTTCTCTTGCTTAACTTATTTACTTGATTTATTTCAGTTGCTTGAAGAGAAAATGATGACATTTGTGAAGAACGAGCTGAAGATGTTCAAGACGATTCTTAGTCCAGAACTCCCAGAAGGCTTTGAGAGTCAGAAGCAGGATAAGGAAGTGGTGGATGCTGAAGATGAGAAGCAGGAGAGCAGTGCCAGAGAGGGGGCTCTGAAGATCACACTGCACATCCTGAGGAAAATGAACCAGAAGGAGCTTGCTGACACACTGGAGAAATGTAAGATCTGTCTGCCTCATGTTGAATGCTGTTTTATAACATTTAAAAGCTGTAGCTAAAGTACAGCTAAAGTAGCTGTGTAACTCAATGATATTGTAGCAGCCTTAACACAACACCTAGTGACCTCATCACGTAGCAGCAGCAGAGAGAGAGAGACAACATTAATAATACCATCAATAATACCAAAAATAATGTAATCAGTCACACCAGTCTGTAATGCATTATGAAAACATTTACACATTTATACAGTCAGTTAAGAGAATAAATGATTATAATTTAACTTTATAACAGTCCTACAATACTGTAGGCATTAAAACAAATGTAATATTAATATAATCCTTGTTATTTCTTCATTCAGATGAACTTGCTGTGATTTGCCAACGTGAACTCAAATCTAATCTAAAGAAGAAGTTTCAATATGTATTTGAGGGGATCGCTAAACAAGGAAACCCAACACTTCTCAATAAGATCTACACAGAGCTCTACATCACAGAGGGTGGAACAGGAGAGGTCAATAATGAACATGAGCTGAGACAGATTGAGACAACAACCAGGAAACAAGCAAGACCAGAGACTGCAATCAAATGTAACGACATCTTCAAACCCTTAACTGGACAAGACAAACTCATCAGAACTGTGCTGACAAAGGGAGTCGCTGGCATTGGAAAAACAGTCTCTGTGCAGAAGTTCATTCTGGACTGGGCTGAAGGAAAAGCAAATCAGGATGTTCAATTTGTGTTTTCATTCCCTTTTCGGGAGCTGAATTTGATGAAAGGGGACAAACACACTTTCATTGAACTTGTCAATCACTTCTCAATGGAAACCAAACAATCAAGAATCTCCAATTACAACAAGTACAAAGTTCTGTTCATCTTTGATGGTCTGGATGAGTGCCGACTGCCCCTAGACTTCCAGAAGAACAAGATCTGTTGGGACGTCACAGAGTCAACCTCAGTGGATGTTCTTCTGACAAATCTCATCAAGGGAAATCTGCTTCCCTCTGCTCTCCTCTGGATAACTACCCGACCTGCAGCAGCCAATAAGATCCCTTCAGGGTGTGTTGACCAGGTGACAGAGGTACGAGGGTTCAATGACCCACAGAAGGAGGAGTACTTCAGAAAGAGATTCAGTGATGAGGACTTGGCCAGCAGAATCATCTCACACATAAAGACATCAAGGAGCCTCCACATCATGTGCCACATTCCAGTCTTCTGTTGGATTTCTGCAACAGTCCTCGAACACATGCTGAAACATAAGAGAGAAGAGATGCCCAAGACTCTGACTGAGATGTACACACACCTTGTGGTGTTTCATACCAAACAGAAGAATGAAAAGTATCTTGG
The DNA here is from genome assembly GCF_965601325.2 of Salmo salar. Taxonomy (NCBI): domain Eukaryota; kingdom Metazoa; phylum Chordata; class Actinopteri; order Salmoniformes; family Salmonidae; genus Salmo; species Salmo salar. Next base: position 692,273 of record NW_027675388.1, read on the forward strand.
GAAAGAAGAGACAGATCCACACTTGAGTAACGAGAGCATTCTGTCACTGGGAAAACTGGCTTTTCAACAGCTTGTGAATGGCAATCTGATTTTCTATGAAGAAGACCTGAAAGAGGCTGGCATTGATGTCAATGAAGCCTCAGTGTACTCAGGATTGTGCACACAGATCTTTAAAGAGGAATGTGTGCTGCACCAGATGAAGGTGTACTGCTTCGTGCATCTGAGCATTCAGGAGTTTCTGGCTGCTGTGTATGTGTTCCTCTCATTCATCAACAACAATGAGAATCTAATGGACAAACAGCAAACAAAGTCCAGTATATTTTCTTTGCTGTACAGAGACGAGCCTGAAGTTACTGTCTACAAGAGTGCTGTGGATAAAGCCTTACAAAGTGAGACAGGAAACCTGGACCTTTTCCTCCGCTTCCTTCTGGGCCTCTCACTGGAGTCCAATCAGAAGCACTTACGAGGTCTACTGACAAAGACAAGAATCAGCTCACAGAGCCATGAAGAAACAGTCAAGTACATCAAGGAGAAGATCAGGGAGAATACCTCTCCAGAGAGGAGCATCAATCTGTTCCACTCTCTGAATGAACTGAATGACCATTCTCTAGTGGAGGAGATCCAAAGCTACCTGAAATCAGGAAGTCTCTCAAAACCCAACCTGTCACCTGCACAGTGGTCAGCTCTGGTCTTTGTGTTGCTGACTTCAGAAAAGGAGCTGGATGTGTTTGACCTGAAGAAATACTCCAGATCAGAGGAAGGTCTTCTGAGGCTGCTGCCAGTGGTCAAAGCCTCCAGAGCTGCTCTGTGAGTAAATAAAATGACATATAAGAAGTAATCATCAGGAAGAAAGAAATATTATGTTTAGAGAAAAATGTGTATTATAATATGTATATAATATTAAATTGAATAACATATTGAATCAGATATTCAATCTAGTATTACAATATGACCATACAATTCTAGGAGACGGAAGATGAATCTATATGTTGTTTGAGAGAATAAACCAAATGCATCTACCGTTGTCCTTCTACACTACTGGTGTTAAATTAACAGTGTGTTTGTGAAGTCATGATGATCTCGTTGCAGGCTGTCAGGCTGTGGAGTCACAGAGGAAGGCTGTGCTTCTCTGGTCTCAGTTCTCAGTTCAAACCCCTCACACCTGAGAGAGCTGGACCTGAGTAACAATGACCTGAAGGATTCAGGCGTGAAGCTGCTCTCTGCTGGACTGGAGGATCCACACTGCAGACTGAAGACTCTGAGGTCAGTATTCCTTTAGTTGGTCAACAAGTGATAACTGTTCACCAGATCCACATGTGTTTACCAGGCACACATAGTCCACACCATATGTGTTTGGACAGTGAAGCTTACAGTTGTACATTTGGTTGTGTTTTAGATTGTAGCCTCTGTTATTGGTAATGGTGAGAGGTTAGCATGTTTTGTTGTAGCCTCTGTTATTGGTAATGGTGAGAGGTTAGTATGTTTTGTTGTATCCTCTGTTATTGGTAATGGTGAGAGGTTAGCATGTTTTGTTGTAGCCTCTGTTATTGGTAATGATGAGAGGTTAGTATGTTTTGTTGTATCCTCTGTTATTGGTAATGGTGAGAGGTTAGCATGTTTTGTTGAAGCCTCTGTTATTAGTAATGATGAGAGGTTAGCATGTTTTGTTGTAGCCTCTGTTATTGGTAATGATGAGAGGTTAGCATGTTTTGTTGTAGCCTCTGTTATTGGTAATGGTGAGAGGTTAGCATGTTTTGTTGTAGCCTCTGTTATTGGTAATGGTGAGAGGTTAGCATGTTTTGTTGTAGCCTCTGTTAATGGTAATGGTGAGAGGTTAGCATGTTTTGTTGTAGCCTCTGTTATTGGTAATGGTTAGTATGTTTTGTTGTAGCCACTGTTTTTGGTAATGGTGAGAGGTTAGCATGTTTTGTTGTGTCCTTTGTTATTGGTAATGGTGAGAGGTTAGCAGGTTTTGTTGTATCCTCTGTTATTGGTAATGGTGAGAGGTTAGCATGTTTGTTGTAGCCTCTGTTATTGGTAATGGTGAGAGGTTAGCATGTTTTGCTGTAGCCTCTGTTATTAGTAATGGTGAGAGGTTAGCATGTTTTGTTGTATCCTCTGTTAGTGGTAATGGTGAGAGGTTAGCATGTTTTGTTGTAGCCTCTGTTATTGGTAATGGTGAGAGGTTAGCATGTTTTGTTGTAGCCTCTGTTAATGGTAATGGTGAGAGGTTAGCATGTTTTGTTGTAGCCTCTGTTATTGGTAATGGTGAGAGGTTAGCATGTTTTGTTGTAGCTTCTGTAACTTTTCTCACTCATTATTATTAAAATAACTGCAAATGCGTCAATGTCACCTCTTATGAAACATTTGATCTGAAATCCAAAATGCTGGAGTGTAGGGCCACATTTAAATGTTTTGCTTCACTATCAAAATAGATATGGTGTGGACTGTATACTCAATACAATCTAAATCTGATACCTCACTGTCTGTCTTTTGACTGATACTGCTTTTAAACTGGTCTGGTCAGTCTACTCAAATATTTGTACTATACATGTTTCTATCTGCAGGAAAAACTTTGATAATTTGTCATTTTTAATGACGATATATTAATTTACAAATAGATATGGAAGGTTTCATATGTTGAAAAAATATACCGCCACTATTTTCACCACCAAAGAATAGCAGTGTGATTTTAATATGATTTGACTCTTTGCAGGCTGTCAGCCTGTGGAGTCACAGAGGAAGGCTGTGCTTCTCTGGTCTCAGTTCTGTGATCAAACCCAACACATTATTTGTAAACGGGTAACAGTGTAAACAGGGAAAGCTAAGCGTATCATTTTAATACAAAATGTCTGTCATTGTATTTCTTCTGTGTTGGCAGACTCACTGGCTGTAAACTCACAGACACATCCTGTAAAGTGTTGGCCTCAGTTCTCAGTTCAAACCCCTCACACCTGAGAGAGCTGGACCTGAGTAACAATGACCTGAAGGATTCAGGAGTGGAGCTGCTCTCTGCTGGACTGGAGGATCCACACTGTAAACTGGAGACTCTGAGGTCAGTATTCCTGTAGTTGGTCAACAAGTGATAACTGTTCACCAGATCCACATGTGTTTACCAGACACACATAGTCCACACCATATGTGTTTGGACAGTGAAGTTTACAGTTTTAAATGTGGTGCTATGCTCCAGCATTTTGGATTTGAGATGTTTCATATTAGGTGACAGTACAGAATGTCACCTTTTATTTAAACGTATTCATACATATACAGTCGTGGCCAAAAGTTTTGAGAATGACACAAATATTAATTTCCACAAAGTTTGCTGCTTCAGTGTCTTTAGATATTTTTGTCAGATGTTACTGTGGAATACTGAATTATAATTACAAGCATTTCATAAGTGTCAAAGGCTTTTATTGACAATTACATGAAGTTGAAGCAATGAATCAATATTTACATTTAAAAATTATTAATTATTTGGACAAATGTATTTAGTCAAAAGTTGAATGTTTTGTCCCATATTCATGCCTGCAGTGATTACATCAAGCTTGTGATTCTACTAAATTGTTGAATTAATTTGCTGTTTGTCCTAGTTGTGTTTTAGATAATATTTTTCCTAATCGTAACTTAATGGTGAATAATGTCCTGTAATTTTGGAGTCACTTCACTTGTATTGTCAGTAAGAATAGAAGATGTTTCTGAACACTTCTACATTCATGTGGATGCTACCATGATTATGAATAATCAGGAATGAATCGTGAATAATGATAAATGAGCCTCTGTTATTGGTAATGGTGAGAGGTTAGCATGTGTTGTTGTAGTCTCTGTTATTGGTAATGGTGAGAGGTTAGCATGTTTTGTTGTAGCCTCTGTTATTGGTAATGGTGAGAGGTTAGCATGTTTTGTTGTAGCCTCTGTTATTGGTAATGGAGAGAGGTTAGCATGTTTTGTTGAAGTCTCTGTTATTGGTAATGGTGAGAGGTTAGCATGTTTTTTTGCAGCCTCTGTTATTGGTAATGGTGAGAGGTTAGCATGTTTTGTTGTAGCCTCTGTTATTGGTAATGGAGAGAGGTTAGCATGTTTTGTTGTAGCCTCTGTTATTGGTAATGGTGAGAGGTTAGCATGTTTTGTTGTAGCCTCTGTCATTGGTGATGCTGAGAGGTTAGCATGTTTTGTTGTAGCCTCTGTTATTGGTAATGGTGAGAGGTTAGCATGTTTTGTTGTAGTCTCTGTTATTGGTAATGGTGAGAGGTTAGCATGTTTTGTTGTAGCCTCTGTTATTGGTAATGGTGAGAGGTTAGCATGTTTTGTTGTATCCTCTGTTTTAGGTAATGGTGAGAGGTTAGTATGTTTTGTTGTAGCCTCTGTTATTGTTAATGGTGAGAGGTTAGCATGTTTTGTTGTATCCTCTGTTATTGGGAGTGTTGAGAGGTTAGCATGTTTTGTTGTAGCCTCTGTTATTGGTAATGGTGAGAGGTTAGCATGTTTTGTTGTAGTCTCTGTTATTGGTAATGGTGAGAGGTTAGCATGTTTTGTTGTAGCCTCTGTTATTGGTAATGGTGAGAGGTTAGCATGTTTTGTTGTAGCCTCTGTTATTGGTAATGGTGAGAGGTTAGCATGTTTTGTTGTATCCTCTGTTATTGGTAATGGTGAGAGGTTAGCATGTTTTGTTGTATCCTCTGTTTTAGGTAATGGTGAGAGGTTAGTATGTTTTGTTGTAGCCTCTGTTATTGTTAATGGTGAGAGGTTAGCATGTTTTGTTGTATCCTCTGTTATTGGGAGTGTTGAGAGGTTAGCATGTTTTGTTGTAGCCTCTGTTATTGGTAATGGTGAGAGGTTAGCATGTTTTGTTGTAGTCTCTGTTATTGGTAATGGTGAGAGGTTAGCATGTTTTGTTGTAGCCTCTGTTATTGGTAATGGTGAGAGGTTAGCATGTTTTGTTGTAGCCTCTGTTATTGGTAATGGTGAGAGGTTAGCATGTTTTGTTGTATCCTCTGTTATTGGTAATGGTGAGAGGTTAGCATGTCTTGTTGTAGCCTCTGTTATTGGTAATGGTGAGAGGTTAGCATGTTTTGTTGTATCCTCTGTTATTCGTAATGGTGAGAGGTTAGCATGTCTTGTTGTAGCCTCTGTAACTTTCTCACTCATTATTATTCATGATTCATTCATGATTTGTAGTAATCATGGCATAATCAGGATTCATTTAGTAGTGTTTAGAAACATGTTATCTACTCACTTAGACAGAAAATTATCCAGTCATCATCCACCATTTTATTATTGGGCAAAACACAACCAAAACAAACTGCAAATGCAACCAACTAGTTTACAACGAAACACTAATCTATTGACTACTTTAATACACTATAAATGAATTGGTCAGAATACTTATGACTTCTTCAAATGGGGGGACTAGATACATAAACTGCTTTCATTTCTAAATGGTGAATCAGATATGTATGAAAATATCCTCAAATAAAAGGTGACATTATATACTGTTACCTCATATGAAACATTTGATCTGAAATCCAAAATGTTGGAGTTTAGAGCCACATTTAAAATATTAGCTTGGATCATCATTGGATCATCATTGCAGGCTCCGTGCCTTGGATCACCACTGGAGGCTCCGGGCCATGGATCATCACTGGAGTCTTCGTGCCATGGATCATCACTGGAGGCTCCGGGCCATGGATCATCCCAACAGCCTTCTTGCCATGGATTATCACTGGAGACTCCAGGCCATGGATCATCACTGGAGGCTTCGTGCCATGGATCATCACTGGAGGCTTCGTGCCATGGATCATTATTGGAGGCTTCGTGCCATGGATCATCACTGGAGTCTTCGTGCCATGGATCATCATTGGAGGCTTCGGACCATGGATCATCACTGGAGGCTTTTTACATGGAGCCGGAACAGGTCTCACCGGACTGGGGAACGTCGCTGGAGGCTCCGGACTGGGGGACGTTGCCGGAAGCTCTGGACTGGGAAGGCGTACTGGAGGCCTGATGCGTGGGGCTGGCACAGGTGGCGCCAGACTGGTAACACACACCTCAGGGCAAGGAGCAGGAACAAGACACACCGGACTGGGCAGGCGCACTAGAGACCTGATGCGTGGGGCTGGAACAGGTGGCGCCCGACTGGTGACACGCACCTCAGGGCAAGTGCGAGGAGCAGGAACAGGGCGTACCAGGCTGGATAGACTCACTGGAGGCCTGGTACGTGGGGCAGGCACAGAGCTCACCGGGCTGTGAATGCGCACTGGCGACACAGTGCGCATCACCGCATAACACGGTGCTTGCTCAGTCACTCGCTCCCCACGGTAAGCATGAGGAGCTGGCTCAGGTCTCCAACCTGACTGTGCCAATCTCCCAAATTTTTTGGGGGGGTGTGTCTGCCTCTCGTGCTTCCCTTGTTGCCGCGCTCTCGCTGCCTCCACCTGTTCTCGTGGGAGGTGCTTTTCTCCTGCCCCTAATTCCTCCAAAGCCCTGGATATACTCCTCCTAACCTCCGCAATAGTCCACAGGTCCATATCACGTTGGAATGACAAGTGGACTACACGTCTCGAATGTTCAGAAAGTTAAGCTTACGTTGCAAAAATCTTATTGACTAAAATTACAAATGATGCAGTACTGCTGGCTGGTGAAGTAGGCTAGCTAGCAGTGGCTGCGTTGTTGACTTTGCCATACTTGTTGTAGTCAACACCATCAGCCTCATTCATCTATTCCTCCATCAATATCACCATCGTTGTTGTAGTCATCACCCTCAGCCTCATTCATCTATTCCTGTCAAAATAGATATGGTGTGGACTGTATACTCAATACAATCTAAATCTGATACCTCAATGTCTGTCTTTTGACTGATACTGCTTTTAAACTGGTCTGGTCAGTCTACTCAAATATTTGTATTATATATTTTTCTCTCTACAAGATGATTTTACTCGTTGCAGGCTGTCAGGCTGTCTAGTCACAGAGGAAGGCTGTGCTTCTCTGGTCTCAGCTCTGTGGTCAAACCCAACACATTATTTGTAAACGGGTAACAGCGTAAACATGGAAAGCTAAGAATATAATTTTAATACAACCTGTCTGTCATTGTATTTCTTCTGTGTTGGCAGACTCACTGGCTGTAAACTCACAGACACATCCTGTAAAGTGTTGGCCTCAGTTCTCAGTTCAAACCCCTCACACCTGAGAGAGCTGGACCTGAGTAACAATGACCTGAAGGATTCAGGAGTGAAGCTGCTCTCTGCTGGACTGGAGGATCCACACTGCAGACTGGAGACTCTGAGGTCAGTATTCCTGTAGTTGGTCCACAAGTGTTTTGTTGTAGTCTCTGTTATTGGTAATGGTGAGAGGTTAGCATGTTTTGTTGTAGCCTCTGTTATTGGTAATGGTGAGAGGTTAGCATGTTTTGTTGTAGCCTCTGTTATTGGTAATGGTGAGAGGTTAGCATGTTTTGTTGTAGCCTCTGTTATTGGTAATGGTGAGAGGTTAGCATGTTTTGTTGTAGTCTCTGTTATTGGTAATGGTGAGAGGTTAGCATGTTTTGTTGTAGCCTCTGTTATTGGTAATGGTGAGAGGTTAGCATGTTTTGTTGTAGCCTCTGTTATTGGTAATGGTGAGAGGTTAGCATGTTTTGTTGTAGCCTCTGTTATTGGTAATGATGAGAGGTGTCGTGTCTTTGGGGGTACCATTAAACGGAAGATATGTTTATCAATTAGCTCCCTGTAATTATTATCACGCGATTAAACTGATTAATCATTTAATTGTAATTAACTAGGAGGTCGGGGCACCAAGGAGAATATTCAGATTACAAAGCTATAATTTTCCTAATATAACTTTCCTGTACTATAATATTATATTCTATTATAATATAGGTCGATTATCTTCTAAGTTTAAATGGTGTATTTACCTCTAGTCCAGTCTCATTCCAAAACGTCATAAATTGTTGTATCTGCACGAACCCAGTCTTTACTAAAATCATCCATACATCAATTGTCTTAAAATCATTTATTTACTACACTAAGTAATTAACAGAAAAACATACAAACAGTAATTATCGTCACAAAGGATTGGTAGAGGAATGTGCCCTTGTGGGCTAAACAGGCAGGTCGGCCTGTTGAACAATGGGTCATAAACGGTCCGCTGAGAAGTTACACAGAGTTCATTAATATTAACAATTGACAATTGAAGGCTCACTCATTCGGGAACAATTGCAATCAATATATATTTACGCTCAGTGTGTCGTCGTTCTTTGTTGGAGAGTTCGGTTCTGTTGGAGAGTCTCTCTCTCGGTTAGAATGGATCTTTCAAAGCAACATTCATTAATGTCGTCATAGAATGGTGGTTTCGTTGGTCTTCGCGTTCGATGATATAATTTACTTAGCTGCAGACTAATAATTAATATCAAAGACTTGTTCTTATTCTGTCGGTATCAATAGTCTAAAAGTTAACCACGTGGTATGGTTCACTTTCAGTAGAGGAATTGGAAGGTAGAACCTATGTGCCAACGGAGTGTAGGCCTGGTCTGGAGAAATGTAAATCAGGGAGTGTTTTATAGTGCCCATAGAACAGCTTGTCAAATGAAGCCTGGTCCTGTATGGGTGTTGGTACAAAGGGGAGGGGGGTCAACTGTCCTTCCTGTACCCAAAGAGGCCAACGTCATGACAGAGGTTAGCATGTTTTGTTGTGGCCTCTGTAACTTTTTCACTCATTATTTTTCATGATCCTTCTCAATCATGGCAGTCACAGGCTTGATGTCGTCATTGCAGTCAAAGAATATGGGACCAAATACTAAACTTTTGACTATTTTAACACACTATGATTTAATTGGTCAGAAAACATATGACTTATTTAAATAGGGGGACTAGATACATGAAGTGCTTTCATTTTACTAAATGGTGAAACAGATATGTATGAAAATATCCTCAAATAAAAGGTGACATTATATACTGTCACCTCATATGAAACATTTGATCTCAAATCCAAAATGTTGGAGTTTAGAGCCACATTTAAAATGTTATCTTCACTGTCAAAATAGATATGGTGTGGACTGTATACTCAATACAATCTAAATCTGATACCTCACTGTCTGTCTTTTGACTGATACTGCTTTTAAACTGGTCTGGTCAGTCTACTCAAATATTTGTACTATACATGTTTCTATCTGCAGGCAAAACGTTGATAATTTGTAATTCATAATATGATACATTAATTTATGAATAGATATGGAAGGTTTCAGGACACTGATATATCTGAATATGTTTAAGAAATATACTGCCACTATTTTCACCACCAAAGACTAGCAGTGTGATTTTAATATGATTTTACTCTTTGCAGGCTGTCAGGCTGTCTAGTCACAGAGGAAGGCTGTGCTTCTCTGGTCTCAGCTCTGAGGTCAAACCCCTCACACCTGAGAGAGCTGGACCTGAGCTACAATCACCCAGGAGACTCAGGAGTCAGACTGCTGACTGCTGGACTGGAGGATCCACACTGCAGACTGGAGAAACTCAAGTATGTAGAGGGTTTATGTCAATGTTCATATCAGACATGTTTGACTTTTCAGGCTAGTTAAGACAAACATTCTGACCACCACTTGGACAAAATTATATGCTGTGTGTGTGTGTGTGTGTGTGTGTGTGTGTGTGTGTGTGTGTGTGTGTGTGTGTGTGTGTGTGTGTGTGTGTGTGTGTGTGTGTGTGTGTGTGAGTTCAGGTGTATCCCTCAATGACTGTCTGTTTTTCTGCTTACCGCTACAGTGTGGAACATGGTGAAGAGATCAGAATGAAACCTGGGCTTAGAAAATGTGAGTGTTGACTGCTGTGAAGAATATGACTAAGAATAAGTCTTAATTCAAGTTAAGTCAAAGTCAAAGACCACCATCATTACTGACTTGGTCATATTAAATATCAGCTGGAGTTCTACAGAAGCAGAAATCAGGGACACCAAAGTTTACAAAGAGTTGATGTGTGTGTGTGTGTGTGTGTGTGTGTGTGTGTGTGTGTGTAATTAATGTGAATAAGTGTGTATTATATTACCATACAGTATAACATATGATCATTCAACAAGTCTCAAGTTACCTTAACTTCTCCTTTTGATACCTAGAAACATCTACATTAAATGAATTAGTGAAAAGTGAGTTAACATTCTAATGTGAATGATGATGATTTCTAATATTGTGTCTGGTTTCATCCATCAGATGTCTGTGATCTCACACTGGACCTAAACACAGTAAACAGACTCCTCTCTCTGTCTGAGGAGAACAGAAATGTGACATGGAGGAGAGAGAAGCAGCTGTATCCTGATCACCCAGAGAGATTTGAGGACTGTAGACAGGTGCTGTGTAGAGAGGGTCTGACTGGGCGCTGTTACTGGGAGGTAGAGTGGAATGGGGGGGCTGATATAGGAGTGACATATAAAGGAATCAGCAGGAGAGGAGGGGTTAAGGACTGTTGTCTTGGATACAATGACAAGTCCTGGTGTCTGTTCTGCTCTGACAACAGATACACTGCCTGTCACAATAATAATCCCACTACCATAGACGTCCCCTCCTCCAGCCCCCACAGAGTAGGAGTGTATCTGGACTGGCCAGCCGGCACTCTGTCCTTCTATAGAGCCTCCTCTGACACACTGACCCACCTGATCACATTCACCTCCACATTCCCTGAGCCCCTCTATCCAGGGTTTAGGGTTTGTGATGTTGACTCCTCAGTGTCCCTGAAATAATAACTGGACACACACACACACACACACACACACACACACACACACACACACACACACACACACACTGGACACACACACTGGACACAGACACACACTGAACACACACACACACTGGACACACACTCACTGGACACACACACACACACACTCACTGGACACACACACACGCTTGACACACACGCTTGACACACACACGCTTGACACACACATGCTTGACAAACACACTGGATACACACACACACACTCTGGGGACACACACACAAACACTGACACACACACACACACACACTGACACACATAAACACAGACACACACACACACACTGAACACACACACACACACACAAACCCACTGGACACACACACACACACACACACACAAACCCACTGGACACACACACACACACACACACACACACACACACACACACACACACACACACACACAGAACACACACACACACTGGACACACACTCACTGGACACACACACACACTCACTGGACACACACACACACGCTTGACACACACACGCTTGACACACACATGCTTGACAAACACACTGGATACACACACACACACTCTGGGGACACACACACAAACACTGACACACACACACACACACACACTGACACACATAAACACAGACACACACACACACACTGAACACACACACACACACACACACACACACACACACACACACACACACACACACACACACACACACACACACTGGACACAGACACACACACTGAACACACACACACACTGGACACACACTCACTGGACACACACACACACTCACTGGACACACACACACACGCTTGACACACACACGCTTGACACACACATGCTTGACAAACACACTGGATACACACACACACACACTCTGGACACACACACACAAACACTGACACACACACACACACTGACACACATAAACACAGACACACACACACACACACACACACTGAACACACACACACAAACCCACTGGACACACACACACACACTCACTGGACACACACACACACACACACACACACACACACACACACACACACACACAATGAACACACACACACTGAACACACACAATGGACAAACACACACTGGACACTCACACATGACAGGCTTGTAATATTTTCTGATCTTTTTCCACTTTGCCTTTTTTATGATATATTTTACTGTTTGTGTTTGTACCACAGGAGGTTGGTGGGACCTTATTTAGGGAGGACAGGCTTGTAATGGCTGGAGTGGAATAAGTGGAATGGTATTGTCATGACGTTGGCCTGTGGGTAAGGTTTATGACCCCCCCCCCATAAATACCTTTCTCCCTTCCCCTCTCTGACCCTACTGAAGGACTTGAATAGCCTGTGTTAAATATAGAGAGTCTGGGAACATCAAACAAATGGGGAAAGGAACCATATTTTGGTAATAAAACCAGTTGGAAATATGCTTGGGAACGTAATGAGTATGCATGTAAGGTTCGGTTGTCATCTGAGACATTATGACTGATGACAGGACGACATAAACTGTACCTGAGAAAGTATACACCCTCTAGTTATCAGAGTAACATGGAATTGTTATGCAATTGAAATGTTTGATATTGGAATTGTTTGTTAGGAGATTAAATGTAATTTTAGCTTCCAAATGAGAGAATTGGGTTTTCATAAGGAAAGTGCCCTGCTTGATCAGTGGCCCACCCCTGTGAAGAGGAGGGGTTATAAACGATGAAACACATCCTTCCCCCCTCTCCACTATATAAGCCTTTGACGAAAAGATAATCACGTTGTTCCAGTACGGGAGGTCTTCAGCCTCTACGTTAGAAGGACACACATGTCAAGTACAGAACTAAGCCAACCTCGGCGTGAGCTTTGGTGGCGAATGGTATGAACTTTGAGCTTATTCACTACAGAAGTGATACTTCCTAGCCGTTGAGTTAGCAGCGGCCGCTGTAGACGTGGGCTAGGAAAGGACGGACGACGGATCCAGTCTAACAACCAGATGAAGATACCACCACGTATCCAATTGACCACCATTGACATTCTTCCAAAAACAGGAAGATCTGTTGGCCAACCCGGCCAGCATCTACGACCAATCTACTGAAGCGCAGCTCAGAGTAAATATTTATTGCATTTTCCTTTTCCAAATGGGCGGTAATTTAGAATGCATAAGATAATGTATTTACGATAGCATAGCTGCTGTTTCTGTGTTCCTAAATCTTCCCGCTCTTTCATTCAAGCCCAACACCCTTTCCTTTGTGTAACCAGCCGTCATACAGGTTCCGTCCACCGGGACGTTTTCTGTATGACATCATCTGTATTCTGTGTATTTGTAATTCTGTGTGCTTAGTTTATTTAGTAAATAAATAATTAAACCCAATTTTGTATTGCTGATTCAACTTGTTAGCCAGGGTTCATGAAAATAGCCAAGAACTTAAAACTTTCATTATGAGACTGAAAATAAAACAAGGGTTAATATTGACTGCTATCGATGTAAAATATTACAAAGTATTTTAAGAGTTTATTCGGAAGATAACGGCTCTATAAACGTTCTTCCGTGGTGCCCCGACTTTCTAGTTAATTACTTTTACATGATTAGCTTAATCAGGTAATATTAATTACAGAGAAATCATTTTATAAGTTAGCATGTCATATCACTTAATCCGGCATAGCCAAAGCCACGACAGTATTTACCAACGTTTCAGCATCACTGTGCCTTCTTCAGGGTGATGTCATCAATACTTGAACCAGGTTATGTAAACGAACAGTGCAATTAATGCAACCAATGACAATAGAGAGGGGTGTGACATAATGATTAAGTTAATTACAATGAATTAATGAAACTGTTAAAAAAAAACTGTTTATGGCATATTAAATATTAAAAAATAGTAGGGTATTGTGGCAAAGAAGGGGGTCGAGTGATAAATGGCAGATATGTGAGGGCAGAACTAATAAACGGGCTCTGCCCGATCACTAAAATGGCCACCCCGATCAGAACTACAGATCACAAAATGGCCGACTGCCAAAACTACAATTCCCAGAAGCAAGGGGAACCCTCAGAAGGTGGAGCCGACCCACAGATAAAAGGTCAAGAAAAACCAGGAAGAGAGAGAGAGGGCGGGAAGGATCTATGAACCATAGAGAAAGAGACAATCTACATTGGCTGGATTTACCGTGTACGAGCTGGACTGTTTTGGACTTACCTGTTGCCGTTTAGACCTGGACCTACCTTACCTGGACCTTGACCTTACCTGCGGCCTGGGTGGACCAGGACAGCGAAACAAACACACAGGTACTGTCATGTTCGAAAGAACTTTCATTCTGGGCTGACTTTGGTGACAGTTTCCCACTTAATTTGTGACAAACGCTCCTAACTTTGAAGAGGTTTGCCACAGTATATTATATATATCCGGCTCTCAATGTAATCTGATTCATTATGATGTAGGATCAGGTCCCCCCTCTCCATGTAATCTGATTCATTATGATCTAGGATCAGGTCCCCCCTCTCCATGTAATCTGATTCATTATGATCTAGGATCAGGTCCCCCCTCTCAATGTATTCTGATTCATTATGATCTAGGATCAGGTCCCCCCTCTCCATGTAATCTGATTCATTATGATATAGGATCTTTTTATTTGTATTATTTCACCTTTATTTAACAAGGTGGCTAGTTCTCATTTACAACTGCGACCTGGCCAAGATAAAGCAAAGCAGTGCGACAGAAACAACAACACAGAGTTACATGGAATAAACAAGCGTACAGTCAACACAAAAGAAAAAAGAAAGTCTATATACAGTGTGTGCAAATGGCGTGAGGAGGTATGGCAATAAATAGTCCGTAGTAGCAAAGTAATCAGAATTTAGCAGATTAACACTGGAGTGATAGATGAGCAGATGATGATGTGTAAGTAGTGATACTGGAGTACAAAAGAGCAGCAAAGTAAATAAAAACAATATGGGGATGAGGTAGGTAGATTGGGTGGGCTATTTACAGATGGGCTATGTACAGCTGCAGCAATCGGTTAGCTGCTCAGATAGCTGATGTGTAAAGTTGGTGAGGGAGATATGAGTCTCCAACCAGTGATTTTTGCAATTCGTTCCATTCACTGGCAGCAGAGAACTGGAAGGAAAGGCGGCCAAAGGAGGTGTTGGCTTTGGGGATGACCAGTGAGATGTACCTGCTGGAGCACGTGCTACGGGTGGGTGTTGTTATCGTGACCAGGGAGCTGAGATAAGGCGGAGCTTTACCTAGCATAGACTTGTAGATGACCTGGAGCCAGTGGGTCTGGCGACGAATATGTAGCGAGGGCCAGCCGACTAAAATGACCTGGGTTGCAATCATGAAAAAAAACTACCCAGCCTTCATCGTTTGACATTGAGAACATTGGGAGAGATGAGAGCTGACGTTTTAGTAAATGTGCAGATTACGTATCTCAGTCACAGACAAGAAGCTCAATTAAGACATTATCTTCACCACTGGGACTGGGGGCAACAGGACCACAGGCCAAATAATACAGCTCAACACTTCCACACTACCACAGTGAGTAGAATCAGGCTTCTGAACACAGAAAACTTGCAGAATTATTAATTATGAATTGTATTAGACGTTATTAGACATTTCTGTTGTTGAGGAGGATGGGAGACCCACAGAGACGTCAAAATGTTTTTCAAAAATCGTCAAAGAGTAATTATTTTAACCTGAAGCATTTAATAAAGACACTTATAGTACAATATTATGGGGAATAGGAATGGGAGGGCTACTTACACCATTTTGGGACGGGATCACAGCAGTGATTGAATGAGGGTATGAGGCATGAGTTGAGGTGTTCAGAGGCTTGACCAGTGCAGGACAGGATTTGACCGGGAAGACAATAACACAAAAACACTACACAGTGAGACAAAAGAGCTAAGAATGAGTTAGTCCAAGCAAGGAGTCAAATCATAGATGTGTAATAATGTGATTGTGATTGACTCTACATAAAGTAATGACAAAAAAATTGACAGGGGTTCCCTCACTGTGCTTGGAGAGGAAACATTCAATGTGCCAGTGGATGAGTGGGCCACATGAGACGTGGCTTCCAGTTCATGTGAGGAGGTAGTTGAATGGTAGTGGAGTGGTCATCGCTTGTTAAATCATGGAACAGGAGGGGACTCAGCTGGAAATACAAATGGCAGATACGTTCCCTTGAAGCTGAGCCATCGTAGGTTAAAACAACAAGTTTGTCCATGAAGATATACACGGAATTCACATCTCACCCACTTGACAAACCAAAGTAGCCCAAGAAACTTTTTCTGAATAAAGCCCTGATCATCCACATACAGTACCTGACGATAACTGAGAATGGCAAGCAGACTGGTGGCAACCATAGGTCCCAGAGTGGGGGGGGGGGGGGGCAATTTTTTTGCCCTGGGGCCCAGAGTTTGTCCTTATCTGTTGACCTAACCAGGAAAACTCTGGACCCTATTAGGTATGACAGTGATGAATCAGTTGTTAACCTCTTGGGGCTAGGTGGGACGCTAGCGTGCCACCCGTGGTGCACTCCATCAACAGCAGGTGCATTTCAAGAGCGGCAAATTTGAATCCAAATAAATGTCAAAATTCAAATTTTTCAAAAATACAACTATTTTACACCATTTGAAAGATAAACATCTCCTTAATCTAACCACGTTTTACGATTTCAAAAAGGTTTTACGGCGAAAGCATAAATTTAGAGTATGTTAGGACAGTACATTTACAAGAGTTGTGTGTAATGTTTTGTCAAGTCAAAGACAGGGTCACCAAAACCATAAAACCAGCTAAAATGATGCACTAACCTTTTACAATCTCCATCAGATGACACTCCTAGGACATTATGTTAGACAATGCATGCATTTTTAGTTCTATCAAGTTCATATTTATATCCAAAAACAGCGTTTTACTATGGCATTGATGTTGAGGAAATCGTTTCCCTCCAATAACCGGCAGTCAAGTCAGCGTCACAAATTAAATAATTAAAATTAGAAAACATTGGTAAAATATTATATTGTCATTTAAAGAATTATAGATTTACATCTCTTGAACGCAATCAACTTGCCAGATTTAAAAATAACCTTACTGGGAAATCACACTTTGCAATAATCTGAGCACTGCGCCCAGAAAAATACGCGTTGCGATACAGACTAGACGTCATGTTGGGGAGATCTAAAATCGAAAATACTATGTAAATAATCCATTACCTTTGATTCTCTTCATCAGATGTCACTTCCAGGTATCACAGGTCCATAACGAATGTAGTTTTGTTCAAAAAAGCTCATCATTTATGTCCAAAAATCTCCGTCTCGTTAGCACATGATGTAAGCCAGCCGGACTTCTCGTCATGAACGAGGGGAAAAAATATATTTACGTTCGTTCAAACATGTCAAACGTTGTATAGCATAAATCATTAGGGCCTTTTTTAACCAGAACATGAATAATATTCAAGGTGGACGAATGCATACTCTTTTATAACGTATTGGAACGAGGGTACCCAACATGAACTCGCGCGCCAGGTGTCTAATGGGACATCATCGTTCCATGGCTCTTGTTCGGTCAGATCTCCCTCCAGAAGACTCAAAACACTTTGTAAAGGCTGGTGACATCTAGTGGAAGCAATAGGAAGTGCCAAAATATTCCTAAGCCCCTGTGTTTTTCAATGGGATAGGTTTAAAGTCAATACAACACATCAGGTATCCACTTCCTGTCAGAAAATGTCTCAGGGTTTTGCCTGCCAAATGAGTTCTGTTATACTCACAGACACCATTCAAACAGTTTTAGAAACTTTAGAGTGTTTTCTATCCATATATAATAAGTATATGCATATTCTAGTTACTGGGTAGGATTAGTAACCAGATTAAATCGGGTACATTTTTTTTATCCAGACGTGCAAATGCTGCCCCCTAGACCCAACAGGTTAAAAGGTTTTGTAAGGGCTATGATGGGAACAGTTTGTCCTTATCTGTTGACCTAACCAGGAAAACTCTGGACCCTATAAGGTATGACAGTGATGAATCAGTTGTAAAAGGTTTTGTAATGGCTCTGATGGAACCAGTTTTATCTAAATCAGGGCACATGGTTTTAATAATTCTTAGGGCTCGTGGACCGCTAGCAAAACACCTACGACAACATCCGGTGAAATTGCAGAGCGCCAAATTCAAAATGGAAACATATTAAACATTCATGAAAATACAAGTGTCATACATCATTTAAAATCTTAAAATCTTGGCAATCGAACTCCGTTGTCAGATTTCAAAAACACTTTACGGTGAAAGCATAGCTTTAGATTATCTGAGGACCCCACAATAACATATTTTCCAAACTTGCACAGGCGTCACAGAATCCCAAATAGTGATAAAATAAATCCCTTACCTTTGAAGATCTTCCTCCATTTGCAATCCCAAGGGTCCCAGCTACACAATGAATGGTCGTTTTGTTCGATAAAGTCCTTCTTTATATCCCAAAATAGTCTGTTTAGCGGGAGCCATGACTTCAGAAATCCACTCCTTCAACATGCAGACAAAGAAGTTCTAAAAGCTACCAGTGTATTTCGTCCAAACAAGTCAAATAACGTGTCTATATCATCTTCAGGTTGTCTAAAATGTAAATAAACTATAATATTTAACCTGTTAGGGCTAGGGGGCAGTATTGACACGGCTGGATAAAAAACATACCCGATTTAATCTGGTTACCACTCCTACCCAGTAACTAGAATATGCATATACTTATTACATATGGATAGAAAACACCCTAAAGTTTCTAAAACTGTTTGAATGGTGTCTGTGAGTATAACAGAACTCAAATGGCAGGTCAAAACCTGAGAGATTACTTTACAGGAAGTGGCCTGTCTGACCATTTCTTGAACTTGTTTTCCATCTCTATCATTTACTAAGGATCTCTGCTCTAACGTGACACTTCCCACGTCTTCCATAGGCTCTCAGAGCCCGGGAAAAAACAGAATGTCGTCATTCCAGCCCCAGGCTGAAACACATTATCGCCTTTCTCAAGTGGCCGATCAAGGGACACTGGCTTATGCGCGTGACCCCGACCGCCCCCGCCTTTGGGATTTTTAACAGCGGTTGACATGCTTCGAAGTACGGTAATGGAATACTTAGAATTTTATTGTCACGAATTGCGCCATGCGCGCGACACTTCTTTACTATTTCGGATAGTGTCTGGAACGCACGAACAAAACGCCGCTATTCGGATATAACGATGGATTATTTTGGACCAAACCAACATTTGTTATTGAAGTAGCAGTCCTGGGTGTGTATTCTGACGAAGACAACAAAAGGTAATCAAACTTTTATAATAGTAAATATGATTATGGTGAGTGCTAAACTTGCCGGGTGTCTAAATAGCGAGCCCGTGATGCCTGGGCTATGTACTTAGAATATTGCAAAATGTGCTTTCACCAAAAAGCTATTTTAAAATCGGACATATCGAGTGCATAGAGGAGGTCTGTATCTATAATTCTTAAAATAATTGTTATGCTTTTTGTGAACGTTTATCGTGAGTAATTTAGTAAAATGTTAGCGAATTCCCCGGAAGTTTGCGGGGGGTATGCTAGTTCTGAACGTCACATGCTAATGTAAAAAGCTGGTTTTTGATATAAATATGAACTTGATTGAACAAAACATGCATGTATTGTATAACATAATGTCCTAGGGTTGTCATCTGATGAAGATCATCAAAGGTGAGTGCTGCATTTAGCTGTCTTCTGGGTTTTGGTGACATTATATGCTGGCTTGAAAAATGGGTGTCTGATTATTTCTGGCTTGGTACTCTGCTGACATAATCTAATGTTTTGCTTTCGTTGTAAAGCCTTTTTGAAATCGGACAGTGTGGTTAGATTAACGAGAGTCTTGTCTTTAAATGGCTGTAAAATAGTCATATGTTTGAGAAATTGAAGTAATAGGATTTTTAAGGTTTTGAAAATCGCGCCACAGGATAGCAGTGGCTGTTACGTAGGTGGGACGAATTCGTCCCGCCTAGCCCATAGAGGTTAATACGGAAAGTACTGTGTTCAATAGGAATGCCAAATTTGCAAGTGTGCACCCTCTCCATCGCGCGCAAAAACACTGATGTGACCCAAGCAGTCAGCTCACTGAAAGTGTAAATATTTATTTATTTTTCAAAATAGAAGCCTCAAAACCTTGAATAAATACTGTTGACATCTAGTGGAAGCTATTATGAATTGCAATCTGGGTGACGGACATAGGAGTTTTCAGTAGCTTTACAAAATATGACCCTGTGATTTTATTTATTTATTTTTTGGTCGGATTTCCTTCGGGTTTTCGCCTGCCATATCTGTTCTGTTATACTCACAGACATTATTTTAACAATTTTGGAAACGTCAGAGTGTTTTCTTTCCAAATCTACCAATTCTATGCATAGCTTCTGGGCCTGAGTAACAGGCATTTTACTTTGGGCTCGCCAGACTCTCCGAACTTCCGAAAACTGCCCCCTAGCCCTAAGACGTTTTAACGGTCCTCACACTGTTCACGCTCTCATTTTATAGACGCGTACTGCTCACCTGTTCATCTTGTAATGAATAATGTGGAAATTGAGCAAGTTGAGGAGACTAAACTGCTTGGAGTAACCCTGGATTGTAAACTGCCATGGTCAAAACATATTGATACGACAGTAGCTAAGATGGGGAGAAGTCTGTCCATAATAAAGCCCTGCTCTACCTTCTTAACAACACTATCAACAAGGCAGGTCCTACAGGCCTTAGTTTCTACCTTCTGTCATGGGAATTCTGTTCCCAATGTTCATAAACCGAACTTCAATCAAACTACTCTGTCTGCCCCCCAGAGGGTGTAAAATTCTGGTTGAATGACGCAGACGGAGAGCCAAGCTACAATTTGTCAGAATGTTTATTTACGAGAGCTCTGAATATCATACAATGTACACAGCCTTTTATACCTGACATTTGGTCATACCATATGTCATACCCCTTACAAATGCCCCTCCTCTTCTTTAACACTGTCAATGCTTATTTACAAGTCTTCTCCATCTCATACATTGCTTATCATATCCTGCCCCATGTTACATAATCTTCTGCAAGCCTAAAGGTTTCTCCCCTCCCTGGGTGGGGAGACCTTCTTCCTGTTATCAGTTTCACAGTGGTCACAAGTTGTCTGCTGTCTGGTTGCTTACATTGCTAAATCATTAAGCTTCAACTTTTCCGACACACACACATTAGTACATTCATCTTATAATCACTCGGTTATACCTTTTTTAGGGTGAAATCATTTAGTCAAACCTTTAATCATATTATTTCCATTACAATCCACCCTATTGGCTAAATATTTCACATACACTATAACACATCTATTTTTATTGGATTCAGAAATGTCACACAAAATCAAATTAGATCAAAGAAAACGAATACATGTATTTTGATTACATACTTATCAATGACTGTTCTAAGCCAATGTCCAGTCATAACTCTTCGGATTAGGATTTTTGCTATGACCTTCATTTAGAGAAACAGTCTTCCTAAACATTAAAGATGGTCTCGTCTAACATGTTCTCCTCGTAATTGAATGAATCCTCCACCAGGCTTGGCGGTAGGTATTTGTCATCCCACTGGTCTGAACTTGGAATCGGTCCGTATCTCACCATCTGCTCCGTCATCGATCTCTCCAGAGCCCTGGAAATGAGACCTCTCGCACAAGGGACCAAACAACAACCACATAATATCAACACAGTCATACAGGTGAAAGCAGCCCACGACACAGTGATTACAACCTTTTTCCATTTTCCGAACGTACTATCAAACATCCCGTGAGTGCCGTGTCCACCCCGGAATTTTCTGCTAACTCCTGAGCTAAATTGTTTAGACCGGCCAGGGCCTTGGTCACTGATCCATCTGGAGCTGTGTTCTCGGGGATGAAAGTACAGCATTCAGATCCGAACATCACACACACACCACCCTTTTCAGCCAGAAGCATATCCAAAGCTATTCTATTCTGCAATACCATCAAAGTGGTCGCAACTGTCTGTTCTGCTAACCCTTGAATTGCCTCTCTGGTATAGCTGATGAAACGCTGTTGGTTATAATAAATGTAATTTATCCAATCCATATTTTTATTGAGAGTCGACCACCAAAAGAGACTTGATTCCAATCCAGCCCATATCTGATTCCTAGCTTTAAATTCATCAGGCACCCCCCTTGGAACCCCAATGCTATCAATGTATATTCTATCGTCAAAGGACCCTGACAGAGCACTCCTCCCCTCTCTTTCACCTGGCACTAGGTCTTTGTGTTGTATAAGGGTGAAGGGCATGCCTAACTGTACCAATGCACAAATACCAGTCCAATTTGCAGGCAGGTTTGGCCACAGCTCCATACCTCCACACAACCACCAGACATCCGCTCTCGGCCTTTTTATCATACTAAAGTCCTCGGAACTCAACCACCCAGTCAGGTCCCTCATTGTCTCGTCAGTTGTAACATTCTCTGTCCTATTGCATGTTCTTACTTCCCCTATGTTCCATCCGTGTGTGTTGTGTCGAGCCACACAATAATAGTCTCCTCCTGCGACTGTGAAAAGGGGAAGTCTGGATCTAATGGGCACATAGGATACAGATAATGCAGATCAGTGCAACTGTCTGGCTTCCTTCCCTTCATGAACAGCTTTACCATACAGGCCATTCCCCTTGGTAAATTAATTCCATCGAGTAGAAAGGGGATGGTTGTCAACTGAAGTTTGGCTGCTGCGCAGGCATAACCTTCTTCTTTAGCTACTGATCTAGCTGTATACTGAATCCATTCCAGCCATAGGTTGGAATCCCCAAACCAAGTCTCCACCTCAATCACTTCCTTAATGGTCATTCCTATCTTCAAGCAATACTTCCCTTGCTCTGGATTGCAGTCAAAAACCCTGGCCTTCACTATACTCCATCTGTTTCTATATTGGGTGTGTGGATTGACATGGCCTTCTCTCTCTGTGTGAGCTAGGACCTGATTCCATGAGTTACACCGGGATCTACACAGATATCTTCCCCATGAAGTCCGAGTCCTAGACTGCCAGGAGGTTAGGGACCCCATTTGGTCTGCATAGAACTCTATTGAGACATCCTTCCCTAACTCTACTCTCACTTCCTTTTTATCCAGATCGAGTGACCTTTTGTACCTAGGCCATAAAAACTCCTCATCTTCTACACTATGGGTCAAGTTACCACTTTCTGCCTTCTCGAGTGGTTCATGGTGTATTAGGAATATGGCTCCCACAATCAGACAGCTCAGACTGACCAGTACCCCTGTAAAGCCCCACCCCCTCCCGGAGAATATATCACTGGCTAGAGGCCAACCCACACTTTCACTTCTATGAACGCACACAGTGAGGATCGGGCGCGTTAGGGAATCTTCGTTAGAGAGGTAACCCCCGAAACTTATTGGTATTCGGTTCTTCTCCTAACTCTGTGATTGTTCGATAGTGTCAGTGTGTCTTACCCTCCCGCAATGTGTGATATGAACCCAGGTAGCTCTTTCAGCTATTCTCACCGCGAAGGCTATTACCAGGAACACTTGGTATGGGCCCTCCCACCGTGGCTGCTTCCAGTTCTTTTCTCCTCAGGGACTGGATCCACACCCAGTCTCCTGGTTGGATTGAGTGAATCATCTTCTCCTGTAATTCACCTGTTGGACACAAAGTTTCGGACATACGGGTTTGGTTAACCATGTGTTCTGTTAGTATATCTTCAACTTCTATGTCTACCTGTTCTGGCCTCCCTAACTCTGGCATTCTATATGGTTTACCTGATCAGCTAAAATGTAATCCATTATTTAAAGAGATAGATCCTAGTAAACCAACTACCCTAATCGTGTCCACCCAGTAAGTTGGGACCACTTCTTCCCATTTAATATACTTATCTATTATAAAAAATGTTTTTTTAAGTAGTTCGTTTTCCAATAGGCCACAAAGTGTTTCCGAACATGCTCTACTATCCCCCTGTTGACACATGGCTCTGCCCATGTGTCGATCTTGCCGCATCTCTAAACAATGACTTAGGTAGTATTGGTAACTTATCATGATACCAAATACCGTCCTTATATAAATTGCTCCTAACTTCTTCCATTTCGAAATCCCTTTCACTGGTGCTCTAGACTGACAATTTTAATATAGATGTGTCTATGTTTACTTCCTCTTTTAACCTGTTAGGGCTAGGGGGCAGCATTTGCACGTCTGGATAAAAAAATGTACCCGATTTAATCTGGTTACTAATCCTACCCAGTAACTAGAATATGCATATACTTATTATATATGGATAGAAAACACTCTAAAGTTTCTAAAACTGTTTGAATGGTGTCTGTGAGTATAACAGAACTCATTTGGCAGGCAAAACCCTGAGACATTTTCTGACAGGAAGTGGCCTGTCTGACCATTTCCGGAACTTCTTTGCCATCTCTATCTTTTACTAAGGATCTCTGCTCTAACGTGACACTTCCTACGTCGTCCATAGGCGCTCAGAGCCCGGGAAAAACCTGAATGTCGTCATCCCAGCCCCAGGCTGAAACACATTATCGCCTTTCTCAAGTGGCCAATCAAGGTACTCTGGGCTTAGGCGCGTGACCTGACCGCCCCCGTCTTTGTGATTTTTTTCCTCTGTTTGCCGAAAAGGAGATTCCGGGTCGGAATATTATCGCTTTTCTACGAGAAAAATGGCATAAAAATGGATTTTAAACAGCGGTTGACATGCTTCGAAGTACGGTAATGGAATATTTAGAATTTTTTTGTCACGAATTGCGCCATGCGCACAACCCTTCTTTACCATTTCGGATAGTGTCTGGAATGCACGAACAAAACGCCGCTATTCGGATATAACGATGGATTATTTTGGACCAAACCAACATTTGTTATTGAAGTAGCAGTCCTGGGAGTGCATTCTGACGAAGACAACAAAAGGTAATCAAACTTTTATAATAGTAAATATGATTATGGTGAGTGCTAAACTTGCCGGGTGTCTAAATAGCTAGCCCGTGATGCCTGGGCTATGTACTTAGAATATTGCAAAATGTGCTTTCACCAAAAAGCTATTTTAAAATCGGACATATCGAGTGCATAGAGGAGGTCTGTATCTATAATTCTTAAAATAATTGTTATGCTTTTTGTGAACGTTTATCGTGAGTAATTTAGTAAAATGTTAGCGAATTCCCCGGAAGTTTGCGGGGGGTATGCTAGTTCTGAACGTCACATGCTAATGTAAAAAGCTGTTTTTTGATATAAATATGAACTTGATTGAACAAAACATGCATGTATTGTATAACATAATGTCCTAGGGTTGTCATCTGATGAAGATCATCAAAGGTTAGTGTTGCATTTAGCTGTCTTCTGGGTTTTTGTGACATTATATGCTAGCTTGAAAAATGGGTGTCTGATTATTTCTGGCTTGGTACTCTGCTGACATAATCTAATGTTTTGCTTTCGTTGTAAAGCCCTTTTGAAATCGGACAGTGTGGTTAGATTAATGAGAGTCTTGTCTTTAAATAGCTGTAAAATAGTCATATGTTTGAGAAATTGAAGTAATAGGATTTTTAAGGTTTTGAAAATCGCGCCACAGGCTTCAAGTGGCTGTTACGTAGGTGGGACGAATTCGTCCCGCCTAGCCCATAGAGGTTAAGCTTGAAAGGGCTGGTAACTGTGACAGCATGGAATTCAAATGAGGAGATAGACAGATGGGTCAGGGGAGAAAGAGAGAATGTCCACTTGGGAGAGATGAGGATTCCAGTGCCACCACCCCGCTGGCCAGATGCTCTCGGGGTATGCGAGAACACGTGGGCAGACGAGGAGAGAGCAGTAGGAGTAGCAGTGTTATCTGTGGTAATCCATGTTTCCGTCAGTGCCAAGAAGTCGAGGTGCTGGAGGGTAGCATAGGCTGAGATGAACTCTGCCTTGTTGGCCGCAGACCGGCAGTTCCAGAGGCTGCCGGAGACCTGGAACTCCACGTGGGTCGTGCGCGCTGGGACCACCAGGTTAGAGTGTCAGCGGCCACGCGGTGTGAAGCGTTTGTGTGGCCTGTGCAGAGGGGAGAGAACAGGGATAGACAGACACATAGTTGACAGGCTACAGAAGAGGCTATGCTAATGCAAAGGAGATTGGAATGACAAGTGGACTACACTTCTCGAATGTTCAGAAAGTTAAGCTTAAGTTGCAAAAATTTTATTGACTAAAATGACGAAGATGATACAGTACTGCTGGCTGGTGAAGTAGGCTAGCTAGCAGTGGCTGCGTTGTTGACTTTGTTGGAACGTGTAGCTGGCTAGGTAACCTCGATAGTTTCAGTACAACACCTTATCATGATACAAAAGCAACTATGTAGCTAGCTAACATTGCACTAATCAAGATGTTCCTTTGTAATGTATTTAGTTCTACAATGCTGCTCGTCGGTAATAGTTGGCTAGGTTTGGAAAAATGGCGTCGCGGGGGACGAAAATAGCTGGCTAGCTAACCTCGATAATTACTCTAATCTACACAGTTATCAAACTATGACAAAGACAACTAACACTGCACTAGTCAAATCGTTCCGTTGTAGTGTATTAGTTTCTACAGTGCTGCTAGTCAGTAAAGGTTGGCTAGCTAGCAGTGGGTTTGATGATGACTAGGTGTGTTGACTAAGTCTGGAGTCTGGACAACGGCGTCGCGGCGCGGCTGGCTAGCTAACCTCGATAAATTACTCTAAACTACACAATTATCTTAGATACAAATACAGCAAAGACAGCTATGTAGCTAGCTAGCACTACACTAATCAAGTCGTTCCGTTGTAATGTAATAGTTTCTACAGTGCTGCTAGTTGGTAGAAGTTGGCTAGTTGGCTAGCTAGCAGTGTTGACTAAGTTGACTAAGTCATTCCGTTGTAATGTAATAGTTTCTACAGTGCTGCTAGTCGGTAGAAGTTGGCTAGTTGGCTAGCTAGCAGTGTTGACTAAGTTAGGAGGACGAAAACAGCTGGCTGGCTAGCTAACCTCGATAATTACTCTAAACTACACAATTATCTTTGATACAAAGACGGCTATGTAGCTAGCTAAGAAAAAATTGCTCAGATCAAACAAATCAAACCGTTGTAATGTAATGAAATGTAATATTACCTGTGGAGCGAAGCGAAGTGCGTCTACCCGCTCCAAACCCTCATCACTGATGTCATGAACCCCTCCCTACAGTCTACTTTCTGGGTAAAGGGGCGATCATATCTGGGAAACGCCAGTACTGAGCTAGATGTTAATAACTTTTTAATGTTTACAAACTGATTTTCAGCCTCATCTGTCCACTTGATCTTATCTTTTGCTGCCATAGCTTTACCATATATCAACTCACTAAGCTTCCCTGTATGTAATGCAAAATGGGGTATCCACGCACTGCAATAGTTAATAATTCCAAGAAAACTCATCATTTGTTTCTTATTGAGTGGTTTAGGTGCTTCTAGGATGGCTGTCTTTCTGGTAGAATTAAGTGTTCTCCCTTCTTGAGTTATAGTGTGCCCCAAATAGATAACTTCCTCCTGCCAGAGTTGCAACTTCCTCTTGCTGACTTTATGACCTTGTTCTGCTAAGAATACTAACAGTCTGCCTTACAGCCCTCCTGAGAAGGATTCGTAAAATATCATTTCCATAAATCAAAATTTAGCTTCCCTCGGGGCTCAAATTTTCCTAAATTACTAATAAGGTATTTTAATAAAATCTATAATTTGACTTCAGGACTACTTACACTAAAATAACTCCTTTAATTAACCCCACATCAATGGGTCCTTGGGACCCTAACACGGAGGGTACCGCTTTTAACTCTTCTTCCTGTTCCTAAGTTAAAAACAAATCATCCTGACATTAATCGGGCCCCACGCCTAAGTGGACCCCAGGTTAAGTTCTCACTTCTACAATTCAGTTTTCATTTTTACCTGCCTAAAACTTAACTATGCTGCTCTCCACTCAGTAACTGTTATCTAACAATTCTGTATCACTTCTATCTTCTCTCAATCCTGACTTATTATGGGAATCTTACCTTCTGCTCTCTATCTTGCTCTCCTCCTGGCCCACCCTTTTGACACAAGGCTCTCATGTATTTTAGAAAAATCCACATGTCTTATAATAGTAATCCCTGAGATGATACCATAGCTACTTAAATGTATCTCCATACTCTTCATGATCACCACAGATGTCATATATCCCTGTCCTGTTGGCTTAGAATATATCCTATATACTTAACCTAAGTCTACCGTTATTACGCTTATTCTGGCTAAATATAATAATAATATTATGGCAATTTCACAACCTTGTTGTGTTAAATTCCTTACACTGCATCCAACCACAGCTAAACTTAGCTTTATAATGTATAAAAATACCACTACTGGTCAAAAGATATTCAAATAACATAATCAGATCAAATTCACTAATCTGAACTACTCCACAAAGAAACATTATTGTACCCTTATCGTCATTCTGTCTTCTCATTGGTTCAAATTACCAATGTGTCTAAGAACTTTAAACTCCATCATCATTATCAGTTATACAAATTTCCTTAAAACCAGTATTACAAATGCCGTTAAATTCATCATCCAAATGGCCCTCCCATGAGGCTGATCAGACCACAAAGGGGTGCCATGATAGAGGTCAAAAGTCATACCACCCTTTCAAAACGGTGTTTCTTATTATATTAGACAAATTAAAGAAAAACCATCAGACATTTTATACATGTTGGATCCCAGGTTCCCAGACCATTCCCTTATCACATATTTAATTAAAACTCAGAAAATAAAACTTCAATGATTCCATGTGTGTGTGTAACTTCTAAGATTCCATATGTGTGTATACCCCTTTAAGGAATCGTGGCTTCTAGGAAACATTCCACAGAGAGACAATGAAGCGCTCTTTTTCCCCCAAAAAAGCATTTCATTAAACTACACCGATTCAGAAACCCATAAGTTGACTACAAACAAAACCTAATAATGATGATAATTTCACTGTACTTCAAATCTATGAACCTCCCCTACTTAACCTCTCTGGGCTAGGCGGGACGAAATCGTCCCACCTACGCAACAGCCAGTGTAATCCCGTGGCGCGATTTTCAAATACCTTAGAAATGCTATTACTTCAATTTCTCAAACATATGACTATTTTACACCATTTTAAAGACAAGACTCTCGTTAACCTCTATGGGCTAGGTGGGACGCTAGCGTGCCACCCGTGGTGCACTCCATCAACAGCAGGTGCATTTCAAGAGCGGCAAATTTGAATCCAAATAAATGTCAAAATTCTAATTTTTCAAACATACAACTATTTTACACCCTTTGAAAGATAAACATCTCCTTAATCTAACCACGTTTTACGATTTCAAAAAGGTTTTACGGCGAAAGCATAAATTTAGAGTATGTTAGGACAGTACATTTACAAGAGTTGTGTGTAATGTTTTGTCAAGTCAAAGACAGGGTCACCAAAACCATAAAACCAGCTAAAATGATGCACTAACCTTTTACAATCTCCATCAGATGACACTCCTAGGACATTATGTTAGACAATGCATGCATTTTTAGTTCTATCAAGTTCATATTTATATCCAAAAACAGCGTTTTACTATGGCATTGATGTTGAGGAAATCGTTTCCCTCCAATAACCGGCAGTCAAGTCAGCGTCACAAATTAAATAATTAAAATTAGAAAACATTGGTAAAATATTATATTGTCATTTAAAGAATTATAGATTTACATCTCTTGAACGCAATCAACTTGCCAGATTTAAAAATAACCTTACTGGGAAATCACACTTTGCAATAATCTGAGCACTGCGCCCAGAAAAATACGCGTTGCGATACAGACTAGACGTCATGTTGGGGAGATCTAAAATCGAAAATACTATGTAAATAATCCATTACCTTTGATTCTCTTCATCAGATGTCACTTCCAGGTATCACAGGTCCATAACGAATGTAGTTTTGTTCAAAAAAGCTCATCATTTATGTCCAAAAATCTCCGTCTTGTTAGCACATGATCTAAGCCAGCCGGACTTCTCGTCATGAACGAGGGGAAAAAATATATTTACGTTCGTTCAAACATGTCAAACGTTGTATAGCATAAATCATTAGGGCCTTTTTTAACCAGAACATGAATAATATTCAAGGTGGACGAATGCATACTCTTTTATAACGTATTGGAACGAGGGTACCCAACATGAACTCGCGCGCCAGGTGTCTAATGGGACATCATCGTTCCATGGCTCTTGTTCGGTCAGATCTCCCTCCAGAAGACTCAAAACACTTTGTAAAGGCTGGTGACATCTAGTGGAAGCAATAGGAAGTGCCAAAATATTCCTCAGCCCCTGTGTTTTTCAATGGGATAGGTTTAAAGGTAATACAACACATCAGGTATCCACTTCCTGTCAGAAACTTTAGAGTGTTTTCTATCCATATATAATAAGTATATGCATATTCTAGTTACTGGGTAGGATTAGTAACCAGATTAAATCGGGTAAATTTTTTTATCCAGACGTGCAAATGCTGCCCCCTAGCCCTAACAGGTTAATCTAACCACACTGTCCGATTTCAAAAAGGCTTTACAACGAAAGCAAAACATTAGATTATGTCAGCAGAGTACCCAGCCAGAAATAATCAGACACCCATTTTTCAAGCTAGCATATAATGTCACAAAAACACAGAAGACAGCTAAATGCAGCACTAACCTTTGATGATCTTCATCAGATGACACACCTAGGACATTATGTTATACAATACATGCATGTTTTGTTCAATCAAGTTCATATTTATATCAAAAACCAGCTTTTAACATTAGCATGTGACGTTCAGAAATAGCATAGTTCCGGTGAATTTACTAAACATTTACTAAATTACTCACGATAAACGTTCACAAAAAGCATAACAATTATTTTAAGAATTATAGATACAGAACTCCTCTATGCACTCGATATGTCCGTTTTGCAATATTCTAAGTACATAGCCCGGCATCACAGGGCTAGCTATTTAGACACCCAGCAAGTTTAGCACTCACCAGCTGGGTACTCTGCTGACATAATCTAATGTTTTGCTTTCGCTGTAAAGCCTTTTTGAAATCGGACAGTGTGGTTAGATAAAGGAGAGTCTTGTCTTTAAAATGCTGTAAAATAGTCATATGTTTGAAAAATTGAAGTTTTTGTATTTTTGAGAAATTTGTAATTCGCGCCACGCCTATCATTGGATATTGGAGCAGGTGTTCCGCTAGCGGAACGTCTAGATGTAAGAGGTTAAATCGGGTACGTTTTTTATCCGGCCGTGTAAATACTGCCCCCTACCCCCAACAGGTTAACACTGAGCACATGTGACAGACGTGACAGAGTCTGGAGACGCCGTGGAGAACGTTCTGCTGCCTGCAACATCCTCCAGCATGACCGGTTTGGCGGTGGGTCAGTCATGGTGTGGGGTGGCATTTCTTTGGGGGGCCGCACAGCTCTCCATGTGCTCGCCAGAGGTAGCTTGACTGCGTTAGGTACCGAAATGAGATCCTCAGACCCCTTGTGAGACCATATGCTGGTGCGGTTGGCCCTGGGTTCCTCCTAATGCAAGACAATGCTAGACCTCATGTGGCTGGAGTGTGTCAGCAGTTCCTGCAAGAGGAAGACATTGATGCTATGGACTGGCCCGCCCGTTCCCCAGACCTGAATCCAATTGAGCACCTCTGGGACATCATGTCTCACTCCATCCACCAACGCCACGTTGCACCACAGACTGTCCAGGAGTTGGCGGATGCTTTAGTCCAGGTCTGGGAGGAGATCCCTCAGGAGATCATCCGCCACCTCATCAGGAGCATGTCCAGGCGTTGTAGGGAGGTCATACAGGCACGTGGAGGCCACACACACTACTGAGCCTCATTTTGACTTGTTTTAAGGACATTACATCAAAGTTGGATCAGCCTGTAGTGTGTTTTTCCACTTTAATTTTGAGTGTGACTCCAAATCCAGACCTCCATGGGTTGATAAATTGGATTTCAATAAATTATTATTGTGTGATTTTGTTGTCAGCACATTCAACTATGTAAAGAAAAAAGTATTTCATAAGATTATTTCATTCATTAAGATCTAGGATGTGTTATTTTAGTGTTCCCTTTATTTTTTTGAGCAATGTATAATCAAACTAAGGGTGGTGGGAGTCATATCATGTATTATATTATCACACTAAGGCTGGTGGGAGTCATATCATGTATTATATAATCACACTAAGGCTGGTGGGAGTCATATCATGTATTATATTATCACACTAATGCTGGTGGGAGTCATATCATGTAGTATATTATCACACTAAGGCTGGTGGGAGTCATATCATGTATTATATTATCACACTAAGGCTGGTGGGAGTCATATCATGTATTATATTATCACACTAAGGCTGGTGGGAGTCACGTAGTGGCCAGGGTTGTGCTAATTTCACAATTTCCCCTTCACTGTGGTTGACTGATAAAGAGTTTCACTACCTAAAGTCACACAGACGCAGGACTTTGCGGGGAGAAGACACAGCTATAGACGTATATTAGAGTTGAGGTTAGAAGTTACTGTATTTCACCACAAGTGTGTTAAGATGTCAGAGGGAGTCTATGAAAACTCAGATGGATTTGAAGACGATGAGCTTGATGCAATGAAGAACACAGAGATTGATGACCAATTATATTCCAATGTAAGAGCCTTCAAGCCCAGTTCAAGAGATGGAGTTGTTGATTCAGGTAAGATTACACACACACACACACACACACACACACACACACACACACTAAACAGGTGAGATTGCCATGTAGCAATATGGCTTTGTTCTGGACGACTGTGTGATCACGCTCTCCGTAGCCGACGTGAGTAAGACCTTTAGACAGGTCAACATTCACAAGGCCGCAGGGCCAGACGGATTACCAGGACGTGTACTCTGAGCATGTGCTGACCAACTTGCAAGTGTCTTCACTTACATTTTCAACCTCTCACTGTCTGTCTGTAATCCCAACATGTTTTAACCTGTTAGGGCTAGGGGGCAGTATTGACACGGCTGGATAAAAAACGTACCCGATTTAATCTGGTTACTACTCCTGCCCAGTAACTAGAATATGCATATAATTATTGGCTTTGGATAGAAAACACCCTAAAGTTTCTAAAACTGTTTGAATGGTGTCTGTGAGTATAACAGAACTCATATGGCAGGCCAAAACCTGAGAAGATTTCAAGCAGGAAGTGGCCTGTCTGAGAAGTAGTGTTTCATCTTGGCTCTTTTTATTGAAGACTCAGGATCTGTGCAATAACGTGACACTTCCTACGGCTTCCATAGGGTCTCAGAGCCCGGGAAAAAGCTGAACGATATCGATGCAGGCTCTGGCTGAAACACTTTATCGCTTTTGGCAAGTGGCCACACAGAGTACTATGGGCTTAGGCGCGTGCCCGCTTCGACCGAATGCTTTCTTTTCCTTTGTCTGTTTACCTAAAAGCAGATTCCCGGTCTGAATATTATCGCTTTTTTATGAGAAAAATGGCATAAAAATTGATTTTAAACAGCGGTTGACATGCTTCGAAGTACGGAAATGTAATATTTAGAATTTTTTTGTCACGAATTGCGCCATGCTCGCCACCCTTATTTACCCTTTAGGATAGTGTCTAGAACGCACAAACAAAACGCCGCTGTTTGGATATAACGATGGATTATTTTGGACCAAACCAACATTTGTTATTGAAGTAGAAGTCCTGGGAGTGCATTCTGACAAAGACAACAAAGGTAATAACATTTTTCTTATAGTAAATCTGACTTTGATGAGTGCTAAACTTGCTGGGTGTCTAAATAGCTAGCCCTGTGATGCCGGGCTATCTACTGAAAATTTTGCAAAATGTGCTTTCACCGAAAAGCTATTTTAAAATCGGACATATTGAGTGCATAGAGGAGTTCTGTATCTATAATTCTTAAAATAATTGTTATGCTTTTTGTGAACGTTTATCGTGAGTAATTTAGTACATTCACCGGCAGTGTTCGGTGGGAATGCTAGTCACATGCTAGTCACATGCTAATGTAAAAAGCTGGTTTTTGATATAAATATGAACATGATTGAACAAAACATGCATGTATTGTATAACATAATGTCCTAGGGTTGTCATCTGATGAAGATCATCAAAGGTTAGTGCTACATTTAGCTGTGGTTTGGGTTTATGTGACATTATATGCTAGCTTGAAAAATGGGTGTATGATTATTTCTGGCTGGGTACTCTGCTGACATAATCTAATGTTTTGCTTTCGTTGTAAAGCCTTTTTGAAATCGGACAGTGTGGTTAGATTAACAAGAGTCTTATCTTTAAAATGGTGTAAAATAGTCATATTTTTGAAAAATTTAACCTCTATGGGACCGGCGGGACGAATTCGTCCCACCTACGTAACAGCCACTGCCATCCTGTGGCGCGATTTTCAAAATCTTCAAAATCATATTACTTCAATTTCTCAAACATATGACTATTTTACAGCCATTTAAAGATAAGACTCTCGTTAATCTAACCACACTGTCCGATTTCAAAAAGGCTTTACAACGAAAGCAAAACATTAGATTATGTCAGCAGAGTACCAAGCCAGAAATAATCAGACACCCATTTTTCAAGCCAGCATATAATGTCACCAAAACCCAGAAGACAGCTAAATGCAGCACTCACCTTTGATGATCTTCATCAGATGACAACCCTAGGACATTATGTTATACAATACATGCATGTTTTGTTCAATCAAGTTCATATTTATATCAAAAACCAGCTTTTTACATTAGCATGTGACGTTCAGAACTAGCATACCCCCCGCAAACTTACGGGGAATTCGCTAACATTTTACTAAATTACTCACGATAAACGTTCACAAAAAGCATAACAATTATTTTAAGAATTATAGATACAGACCTCCTCTATGCACTCGATATGTCCGATTTTAAAATAGCTTTTTGGTGAAAGCACATTTTGCAATATTCTAAGTACATAGCCCAGGCATCACGGGCTCGGTATTTAGACACCCGGCAAGTTTAGCACTCACCATAATCATATTTACTATTATAAAAATGTCATTACCTTTTGTTGTCTTCGTCAGAATGCACACCCAGGACGTCTACTTCAATAACAAATGTTGGTTTGGTCCAAAATAATCCATCGTTATATCCGAATAGCGGCGTTTTGTTCGTGCGTTCCAGACACTATCCGAAATAGTAAAGAAGTGTCGCGCGCTTGGCGCAATTCCTGACAATAAAATTCAAAGTATTCCATTGCCGTACGTCGAAGCATGTCAACCGCTGTTTAAAATCAATTTTTACGTCATTTTTCTCGTAGAAAAGCGATAAAATTCCGACAGGGAATCTCCTTTTCGGCAAACAGAGGAAAAAATCCCAAAGGCGGGGGCGGTCGGGGTCACGCGCATAAGCTAGTGTCTCTTGATGGGCCACTTGAGAAAGGCGATAATGTGTTTCAGCCTGGGGCTGGAATGACGACATTCTCTTTTTTCCCGGGCTCTGAGAGCCTATGGACGACGTGGGAAGTGTCACGTTAGAGCAGAGATCCTTAGTAAATGATAGAGATGGCAAAGAAGTTCCAGAAATGGTCAGACAGGCCACTTCCTGTAAAGGAATCTCTCAGGTTTTGACCTGCCATTTGAGTTCTGTTATACTCACAGACACCATTCAAACAGTTTTAGAAAATTTAGGGTGTTTTCTATCCATATGTAATAAGTATATGCATATTCTAGTTACTGAGTAGGAGTGGTAACCAGATTAAATCGGGTATGTTTTTTATCCAGCCGTGTCAATGCTGCCCCCTAGCCCTAACAGGTTAAGTAATAGCATATCTAAGGTATTTGAAAATTGCGCCACAGTATTCAACTGGCTGTTGAGTAGGTTAGCCCATAGAGGTTAAACAGACCACCCTGTGCCCAAGAACACTAAGGTAACCTGCCTAAATGACTACCGACCCGTAGCAACAGTTAGTGGAAGGCTGGTAATGGCTCACATCAACACCATTATCCCAGAAACCCAAGACCCACTCCAATTTGCATATCACCCAAACAAATCCACAGATGATGCAATCTCTATTGCACTCCACACTGCCCTTTCCCACCTGGACAAAAGGAACACCTATGTGAGAATGCTATTCCTTGACTACAGATCAGTGTTCAACACCATAGTACCCTCAACGCTCATCAATAAGCTAAGGACCCTGGGACTAAACACCTCCCTCTGTAACTGGATTCTGGACTTCCAGACGGGCCGCCCCCCAGGTGGTAAGGGTAGGTAACAACACATCCGCCACGCTGATCCTCAACACGGGGGCCCCTCAGGGGTGCGTGCTCAGTACCCTCCTGTACTCCCTGTTCACTCATGACTGCATGGCCAGGCATGACTCCAACACCATCATTAAGTTTGCCGATGACACAACAGGGGTAGGCCTGATCACCGACAATGACGAGACAGCCTATAGGGAGGAGGTCAGAGACCTGGCCATGTGGTGCAAGGACAACAACCTCTCCCTCAACGTGATCAAGACAAAGGAGATGATCGCGGACTACAGGAAAAGGAGGACCGAGCATGCCCCTGTTCTCATCGATGGGGCTGTAGTGGAGCAGGTTGAGAGTTTCAAGTTCATTGGTGTCCACATCACCAACAAACTAACATGGTCCAAACACACCAAGACGGTTGTGAAGAGGGCACAACAAAATCTGAAAAGAGGGCACAACAGACTGAAAACATTTGGCATGGGTCCTCAGATCCTCAAAAGGTTCTAACGCTGCACCACCGAGAGCATCCTAACTGGTTGCACCACTGCCTGGTATGGCAACTGCTCGGCCTCCGACAGCAAGGCACTACAAAGGGTAGTGCATACAGCCCAGTACATCACTGGGCCAAACTTCCTGCCATCCAGGACCTCTATACCAGGCGGTGTCAGAGGAAGGCCTTAACCTGTTAGGGCTAGGGGGCAGCATTGACACGGCTGGATAAAAAACATACCCGATTTAATCTGGTTACCACTCCTACCCAGTAACTAGAATATGCATATACTTATTACATATGGATAGAAAACACCCTAAATTTTCTAAAACTGTTTGAATGGTGTCTGTGAGTATAACAGAACTCAAATGGCAGGTCAAAACCTGAGAGATTCCTTTACAGGAAGTGGCCTGTCTGACCATTTGTTGAACTTCTTTTCCATCTCTATCATTTACTAAGGATCTCTGCTCTAACGTGACACTTCCCACGTCGTCCATAGGCGCTCAGAGCCCGGGAAAAAACAGAATGTCGTCATTCCAGCCCCAGGCTGAAACACATTATCGCCTTTCTCAAGTGGCCGATCAAGAGACACTAGCTTATGCGCATGACCCCGACCGCCCCCGCCTTTGGGATTTTTTCCTCTGTTTGCCGAAAAGGAGATTCCCTGTCGGAATATTATCGCTTTTCTATGAGAAAAATGTCGTAAAAATGGATTTTAAACAGCGTTTGACATGCTTCGAAGTACGGTAATGGAATACTTAGAATTTTGTTGTCACGAATTGCGCCATGCGCGTGACACTTCTTTACTATTTCGGATAGTGTCTGGAACGCACGAACAAAACGCCGCTATTCGGATATAACGATGGATTATTTTGGACCAAACCAACATTTGTTATTTAAGTAGCAGTCCTGGGTGTGTATTCTGACGAAGACAACAAAAGGTAATGAAATTTTATAATAGTAAATATGATTATGGTGAGTGCTAAACTTGCCGGGTGTCTAAATAGCGAGCCCGTGATGCCTGGGCTATGTACTTAGAATATTGCAAAATGTGCTTTCACCAAAAAGCTATTTTAAAATCGGACATATCGAGTGCATAGAGGAGGTCTGTATCTATAATTATTAAAATAATTGTTATGCTTTTTGTGAACGTTTATCGTGAGTAATTTAGTAAAATGTTAGCGAATTCCCCGGAAGTTTGCGGGGGGTATGCTAGTTCTGAACGTCACATGCTAATGTAAAAAGCTGGTTTTTGATATAAATATGAACTTGATTGAACAAAACATGCATGTATTGTATAACATAATGTCCTAGGGTTGTCATCTGATGAAGATCATCAAAGGTGAGTGCTGCATTTAGCTGTCTTCTGGGTTTTGGTGACATTATATGCTGGCTTGAAAAATGGGTGTCTGATTATTTCTGGCTTGGTACTCTGCTGACATAATCTAATGTTTTGCTTTCGTTGTAAAGCCTTTTTGAAATCGGACAGTGTGGTTAGATTAACGAGAGTCTTGTCTTTAAATGGCTGTAAAATAGTCATATGTTTGAGAAATTGAAGTAATAGGATTTTTAAGGTTTTGAAAATCGCGCCACAGGATAGTAGTGGCTGTTACGTAGGTGGGACGAATTCGTCCCGCCTAGCCTAGAGAGGTTAAACATTGTCAAAGACTCCAGCCACCCTAGTCATAGACTGTTCTCTCTGTTATCGCATGGCAAGCAGTAACAGAGTGCCTAAGTCTAGGTCCAAGAGGCTTATAAACAGTTTCTACCCCCAAGCCATAAGACTCCTGAACATCTAATCAAATGGCTACCCAGACTATTTGCATTGTCCCCCCCCTCTTTTACCCTGCTGCTACTCTGTTTATTATCTATGCATAGTAACTTTAATAACTCTACCTACATGTACATATTACCTCAATTACCTCGACACCAGTGCTCCCGCACACTGACTCTGTACCGGTACTCCCTGTATAAAGCCCTGCTATTGGTATTTTACTGCTGCTCTTTAATTATTTGTTACTTTTATTTATTTTCATTTTTTTGTATTTTTCTTAATGGGCTACGGGGGCAGTATTGAGAATTTTGAAAAAAATATGTGCCCATTTTTAACTGCCACCTACACCAACTCAGAAGCTAGGATATGCATATTATTACCAGATTTGGATAGAAAACACTCTGAATTTTCTAAAACTGTTTGAATGGTGTCTGTAAGTATAACAAAACTCATATGGCAGGCAAAAACCTGAGAAAACCTGAGAGAAAAAAAGAATTTTGTGGCTGTACTATTTTTTTTTAATCATTGTTTAATAGATACCACAGTGAGAAAGGATTCATTTCGCAACTCCTACGGCTTCCACTAGATGTCAGCGATCTTTATAAAGTTGTTTGAAGCGTCTATGATCAACAGAGACCGGATGACAAGGAAGGGAAGTTGACCTCCCTGGGATGTCGTCACTTCCATTATTGCCTGCACCTGCTCAAGCATGTGACTCGAGACAATTTTCAAAGATGTTTTTCTAGACACAGGAGCGGTCGTGTTGAAACATTACTGATGTTTCACGTTAAAAATGGCTCTAAAGATTGATGCTAAACAACGTTTGACGTTTGAACGAACGTAAATAGATTATTTTTTTAACTTTTCGCTGTGACTTCCCACCCCCCGCCCGCGCTACTTTTGAGTAGCCACCGAAGCGCTAACAACATGGAACAACTTGGAGTTATTTGGACATCAATTATGAACTTTGTCAAAAGAAACCACATTTGTAGTGGACCTGGGATTCCTGGAAGTGCCAATGGATGAAGATAATCAAAGGTAAGGGATTATTGACGATAGTATTATTGATATTAGCTGGTTACAAGATGATGCTAACCTATATAGCCTAGCCTATTGTTCTTAGCACAGCACCCGGTTTATTGCAACTTGTGATTTCCCAGTAAAGTTATTTTGAAATCTGGCAATACAGTAGCATTTACGAAATGATAAACTATTATTATTTGAATCACAATATTATAATTTACCAATGTTTTCGAATAGTAATTTTGTAAATTGTAACGTTGTTCACCGGAAGCACTTCAGAGAAGAAAAAAATCTGAATTTCACGCTACTGTAAAATGCTGTTTTTGGATATAAATATGAACTTGATGGAACAAAAAATGCATGTATTGTATAACATAATGTCCTAGGAGTGTCATCTGATGGAGATTGCCAAAGGTTAGTGCATAATTTTAGCTGGTTTCTGCTTTTGGTGACGCCTGACCTTGAATTGAAAATGGATGTTTGTACTTTTGTGGCTATGTACTGTCCTAACATAATCTAACTTTATGCTTTTGCCGTAAAGCCTCTGAAAATCGAACAATGTGGTTGGAATAAGGAGATGTTTATCTTTTAAATGGTGTAAAATAGTTGCTTGTTTGAGAAATTGAAATTATTAGATTTTTGATGTTTTGAATTTCCAGCCTTGTTAGCAATCCCGTCTCGGGGTTCATTGCTAACCTGTAGCCCCAACAGGTTAAAACACCTGTTGGATACGGCGCATGTGACAAATACAATTTTATTTTATCTATTTGTCCCAATCGTGGATGATACAGTAAAACACATTACCAAATACCATACTTTAATAATTTGTGATTCAGTACATTTCCAGTGGTGGAAGAGACCCTCTGGAGTAGCTGCAGTGTGTCTGGGGCTGCTGTGTGTTCTCCTACTGACTGGGATCATAGGCCTGTCTGTCTACTGTAAGTTTAGTATTTTGTCACTGAGACTTAAGTAGAATACTTAATCATCCTTAATCATCCTTAATCATCCTTAATCAACCTTAATCATACTTAATCATCCTTAATCATCCTTAATCATCAATGGTGTGGTAGTTACATGTTTGATTAACTTTTCCCTTTTACAGATGGAGTAATTGGTCATCACGACTCAACAGAGAGAGACCAGCTACAGGCCAGTTACAGCCTTCTGACTAAAGAGAGAGACCAGCTACAGACCAGTTACAGCCTTCTGACTAAAGAGAGAGACCAGCTACAGATCAGTTACAGCCTTCTGTCTAAAGAGAGAGACCAGCTACAGACCAGTTACAGCCTTCTGACTAAAGAGAGAGACCAGCTACAGACCAGCAGTAACACCCTGACTAAAGAGAGAGACCAGCTACAGACCAGTTACAGCCTTCTGACTAAAGAGAGAGACCAGCAACAAAAAGAGAAAAATGATCTCATGAGAAAGTTCTCTAATCTGAGTGAGTTTACCAAATAAATGATCATAACATCATATATCTAATATGCAGTCAACTTGTGTTTGTATTCTAAAATAATAGGTGCAGAATAATAAGATGGAAATTCATGTTTTTGTCTTGTAGAACAAACCTGCCCTAAAGACTGGAAGAAGTTTGAATCCAGTTGGTACTTCCTGTCTACTGAGACTAAAACCTGGGGGGAGAGCAAAGATGACTGTCTGGAGAGAGGAGCAGACCTGGTGATCATCAACAGTGATAAGGAACAGGTGAGAGAGAAAGAGAGAGAGATATGGCGGGGGGGTTATGATCAAACATCCCTTGGTCAGTAATGTATCTTCCAGTATTTAACCTGTTGGGTCTAGGGGGCAGCATTTGCACGTCTGGATAAAAAAAATGTACCCGATTTAATCTGGTTACTAATCCTACCCAGTAACTAGAATATGCATATACTTATTATATATGGATAGAAAACACTCTAAAGTTTCCAAAACTGTTTGAATGGTGTCTGTGAGTATAACAGAACTCATTTGGCAGGCAAAACCCTGAGACATTTTCTGACAGGAAGTGGATACCTGATGTGTTGTATTGACTTTAAACCTATCCCATTGAAAAACACAGGGGTTTAGGAATATTTTGGCACTTCCTATTGCTTCCACTAGATGTCACCAGCCTTTACAAAGTGTTTTGAGTCTTCTGGAGGGAGATCTGACCGAACAAGAGCCATGGAACGGTGATGTCCCATTAGACACCTGGCGCGCTACTTCATGTTGGGTACCCTCGTTCCAATACGTTATGAAAGAGTATGCATTCGTCCACCTTGAATATTATTCATGTTCTGGTTAAAAAAGGCCCTAATGATTTATGCTATACAACGTTTGACATGTTTGAACGAACGGAAATATATTTTTTCCCCTCGTTCATGACGAGAAGTCCGGCTGGCTTACATCATGTGCTAACGAGACGGAGATTTTTGGACATAAATGATGAGCTTTTTTGAACAAAACTACATTCGTTATGGACCTGTGATACCTGGAAGTGACATCTGATGAAGAGAATCAAAGGTAATGGATTATTTACATAGTATTTTCGATTTTAGATCTCCCCAACATGACGTCTAGTCTGTATCGCAACGCGTATATTTCTGGGCGCAGTGCTCAGATTATTGCAAAGTGTGATTTCCCAGTAAGGTTATTTTTAAATCTGGCAAGTTGATTGCGTTCAAGAGATGTAAATCTATAATTCTTTAAATGACAATATAATATTTTAACAATGTTTTCTAATTTTAATTATTTAATTTGTGACGCTGACTTGACTGCCGGTTATTGGAGGGAAACGATTTCCTCAACATCAATGCCATAGTAAAACGCTGTTTTTGGATATAAAAATGAACTTGATAGAACTAAAAATGCATGCATTGTCTAACATAATGTCCTAGGAGTGTCATCTGATGGAGATTGTAAAAGGTTAGTGCATCATTTTAGCTGGTTTTATGGTTTTGGTGACCCTGTCTTTGACTTGACAAAACATTACACACAACTCTTGTAAATGTACTGTCCTAACATACTCTAAATTTATGCTTTCGCCGTAAAACCTTTTTGAAATCGTAAAACGTGGTTAGATTAAGGAGATGTTTATCTTTCAAATGGTGTAACATAGTTGTATTTTTGAAAAATTTGAATTTTGACATTTATTTGGATTCAAATTTGCCGCTCTTGAAATGCACCTGCTGTTGATGGAGTGCACCACGGGTGGCACGCTAGCGTCCCACCTAGCCCCAAGATTAACACATGTAGTCTATAGTAGTTGACAATATCAGCTCTTTCTCACCAACAGGAGTTTCTCTTCCACCTCAACAAGGGTTTCTGGATTGGTCTGACTGACACTGTTACTGAGGGGACCTGGAAATGGGTGGACGGCAACCCACTGACCACCCCAAAGTAAGAGACTACTGCTCTAACAACTCTGACCACCGTGTAAGGGGTAGGACTGATTCTGTGTGTTGTTCATACTCTAGGTTCTGAGAGAGTATCCAGTCTAACTGTATTGTTCATACTCTAGGTTCTGAGAGAGTATCCAGTCTAACTGTATTGTTCATACTCTAGGTTCTGAGAGAGTGGTCAGTCTAACTGTGTTGTTCATACTCTAGGTTCTGAGAGAGTATCCAGTCTAGCTCTGTATTGTTCATACTCTAGGTTCTGAGAGAGTATCCAGTCTAACTGTATTGTTCATACTCTAGGTTCTGAGAGAGTATCCAGTCTAACTGTATTGTTCATACTCTAGGTTCTGAGAGAGTATCCAGTCTAACTGTATTGTTCATACTCTAGGTTCTGAGAGAGTATCCAGTCTAACTGTATTGTTCATACTCTAGGTTCTGAGAGAGTATCCAGTCTAACTGTATTGTTCATACTCTAGGTTCTGAGAGAGTATCCAGTCTAACTGTATTGTTCATACTCTAGGTTCTGAGAGAGTATCCAGTCTAACTGTATTGTTCATACTCTAGGTTCTGAGAGAGTATCCAGTCTAACTGTATTGTTCATACTCTAGGTTCTGAGAGAGTATCCAGTCTAACTGTATTGTTCATACTCTAGGTCCTGAGAGAGTATCCAGTCTAACTGTATTGTTCATACTCTAGGTTCTGAGAGAGTATCCAGTCTAACTGTATTGTTCATACTCTAGGTCCTGAGAGAGTATCCAGTCTAACTGTATTGTTCATACTCTAGGTTCTGAGAGAGTATCCAGTCTAACTGTATTGTTCATACTCTAGGTTCTGAGAGAGTATCCAGTCTAACTGTATTGTTCATACTCTAGGTTCTGAGAGAGTGGTCAGTCTAACTGTATTGTTCATACTCTAGGTTCTGAGAGAGTATCCAGTCTAACTGTGTTGTTCATACTCTA
This sequence comes from Salmo salar, assembly GCF_965601325.2. Taxonomy (NCBI): domain Eukaryota; kingdom Metazoa; phylum Chordata; class Actinopteri; order Salmoniformes; family Salmonidae; genus Salmo; species Salmo salar. The sequence continues at coordinate 735,867 of NW_027675388.1, forward strand.
GGTTCTGAGAGAGTGGTCAGTCTAACTGTATTGTTCATACTCTAGGTCCTGAGAGAGTATCCAGTCTAACTGTATTGTTCATACTCTAGGTTCTGAGAGAGTATCCAGTCTAACTGTATTGTTCATACTCTAGGTTCTGAGAGAGTGGTCAGTCTAACTGTATTGTTCATACTCTAGGTCCTGAGAGAGTATCCAGTCTAACTGTATTGTTCATACTCTAGGTCCTGAGAGAGTATCCAGTCTAACTGTATTGTTCATACTCTAGGTTCTGAGAGAGTGGTCAGTCTAGCTCTGTATTGTTCATACTCTAGGTCCTGAGAGAGTATCCAGTCTAACTGTATTGTTCATACTCTAGGTTCTTAGAGAGTATCCAGTCTAACTGTATTGTTCATACTCTAGGTTCTGAGAGAGTATCCAGTCTAACTGTATTGTTCATACTCTAGGTCCTGAGAGAGTATCCAGTCTAACTGTATTGTTCATACTCTAGGTTCTGAGAGAGTATCCAGTCTAACTGTATTGTTCATACTCTAGGTCCTGAGAGAGTATCCAGTCTAACTGTATTGTTCATACTCTAGGTTCTGAGAGAGTGGTCAGTCTAGCTCTGTATTGTTCATACTCTAGGTCCTGAGAGAGTATCCAGTCTAACTGTATTGTTCATACTCTAGGTCCTGAGAGAGTATCCAGTCTAACTGTATTGTTCATACTCTAGGTTCTTAGAGAGTATCCAGTCTAACTGTATTGTTCATACTCTAGGTTCTGAGAGAGTATCCAGTCTAACTGTATTGTTCATACTCTAGGTCCTGAGAGAGTATCCAGTCTAACTGTATTGTTCATACTCTAGGTTCTGAGAGAGTATCCAGCCTAACTGTATTGTTCATACTCTAGGTTCTGAGAGAGTATCCAGTCTAACTGTGTTGTTCATACTCTAGGTTCTGAGAGAGTATCCAGTCTAACTGTATTGTTCATACTCTAGGTTCTTAGAGAGTATCCAGTCTAACTGTATTGTTCATACTCTAGGTTCTGAGAGAGTATCCAGTCTAACTGTATTGTTCATACTCTAGGTTCTGAGAGAGTATCCAGTCTAACTGTATTGTTCATACTCTAGGTTCTGAGAGAGTATCCAGTCTAACTGTATTGTTCATACTCTAGGTTCTGAGAGAGTATCCAGTCTAACTGTATTGTTCATACTCTAGGTTCTGAGAGAGTATCCAGTCTAACTGTATTGTTCATACTCTAGGTTCTGAGAGAGTATCCAGTCTAACTGTATTGTTCATCCTGCAGGTACTGGGGGAGTGGACAGCCTAATGGTGGTGGAGTGGAGAACTGTGTGTTGTTAACTCACAGTTCATCAGACCAAGGACCATGGCATGACTATCCGTGTTCATTTAACCATTCCTGGATCTGTGAGATATAGTTCTTTCTCACTTTTAGTTATGATGTTGATTGTCATGCTGAAAGTCATGATACCAGCTACAGGGCCTTCAGAAAGTATTCACTGCCTAGACCTTTTCCACATTTTGAATTTTTAAATCGATTAAATTGAGATTTTACTGTCACTGTCCTACACACAATAACTCATAATGTCAAAGTGGAAATATGTTTTTCTTTTCTTTTTTACAAATGAATAAAAGATTTAAATCTGAAATGTCTTGAGTCAGAAAGTATTCAACCCCTTTGTTATGGCAAGCCTAAACACGTTCAGGAGTAAAATGTGCTTCCCTTGACACATAATAGGTTGCATAGACTCACTGTGTGAAATACAGAGTACAGTATAAAATAGAAAGGAGGACCAAGGCACTCTTCATATAATTGATTAAAATGCCTTTATTTGTATGGCATGTTCAATAGAAACAAGGTTTTAAAAATCTGACGCGTTTCGGCTGCATGGCCTTCGTCAGGGAATACAAAGAAATAATACAATGTCCTCCTTTGAACAGCTTTTCCAATTAGCCCTAATTTGAAGGGAGTGGTTAAAATTGATTGGACACACCTAGTAAACAATACTATACACATTAAAAAGTGAAATACTGTAGCTATGTTATCAAAAAAATACAACTCCAAGCTAGAAGTATCAGAACACTTAGAAAGGTAGTTCTAACCTTAAACATGACCGGGAGAAGTGTCAAGAATAAGAAAGCAATATATTCCATAGTACACTAGAACACAGCCAAACATGAACAACAATAGTCTAAACATAGCTGAGGGCAATTGAGCAAAATGACCACTAGATGACAGCAAATGGACCTATCACAACCCTACAGGAATGGTGAGAAATCCATATCTTCATTTAAACCAGGGTATTTAGTGGCTTGTAGTTTGTAAATCCATATCTTCATGTAAACCAGGGTATTTAGTGGCCTGTAGTTTGTAAATCCATATCTTCATGTAAACCAGGGTATTTAGTGGCCTGTAGTTTGTAAATCCATATCTTCATTTAAACCAGGGTATTTAGTGGCCTGTAGTTTGTAAATCCATATCTTCATGTAAACCAGGGTATTTAGTGGCCTGTAGTTTGTAAATCCATATCTTCATGTAAACCAGGGTATTTAGTGGCCTGTAGTTTGTAAATCCATATCTTCATTTAAACCAGGGTATTTAGTGGCCTGTAGTTTGTAAATCCATATCTTCATGTAAACCAGGGTATTTAGTGGCCTGTAGTTTGTAAATCCATATCTTCATGTAAACCAGGGTATTTAGTGGCCTGTAGTTTGTAAATCCATATCTTCATGTAAACCAGGGTATTTAGTGGCCTGTAGTTTGTAAATCCATATCTTCATGTAAACCAGGGTATTTAGTGGCTTGTAGTTTGTAAATCCATATCTTCATGTAAACCAGGGTATTTAGTGGCCTGTAGTTTGTAAATCCATATCTTCATGTAAACCAGGGTATTTAGTGGCCTGTAGTTTGTAAATCCAAAAACTTTCCCTTTGGTTTAACTGTTTAAGACGGCCCCCTTTTCTAATAGAGGCCGGAATGTGATCAATACCCACAAAATACAGTACTGAAGCAGAGAACATTAAAATAATCATTAAAAATAATTGGGGAATTATCCAAAGTGATACTCTACTACACCAAGTCTTTCCTGAGCCACCAGTCATAAGCTTTAAAAGATGTCCTACCCTAAATGATAAATTAGTACACAGTTATCTTCCGGGTGACTCTCAAAAAACTTGGCTTGACCACAAACCCAAGGGCTCTTTTAAATATAACCACTGCAGAAATATTGCACAGGAAAAGTATTTTGTAGACACAGCTTCCAAAATGGAGTATTACGTCAAGCATTTCATTAACTGCAAAACCACTCATGTCATCTATAGATTGGAATGTCCACAGTGCAAGGTGTTCTACATTGGACGGACAAAGAGACGCCTTCAAGACCGCCTAGCGGAACACAAGTACGCCATACGGGTAGGCAATGACGACTACCCCATGGCAAGGCACTATAAGTCCTTACACCAAGGCAACCCTGCCTCCCTCTCTTCGCCCCAACCCGGGCTCAAACCAGGGACCCTTGCACACATCAACAACTGACACCCCACGAAGCAACGTTACCCATCGCGCCACAAAAGCCGCGGCCCTTGCAACGCAAGGGGAAACCCTACTTCAAGTCTCAGAGCGAGTGACGTCACCGATTGAAATGCTATTAGCGCGCACCACCGCTAACTAACTAGCCATTTCACATCGGTTACACCTACAAGCTGTGGGTATTGATCACATTCCGGCCTCTATTAGAAAAGGGGACCGTCTTAAACAGTTAAACCAAAGGGAAAGTTTTTGGATTAAATATTTATGTCCCCTTAGTGGTTCATCACGTCAGCAAAAGGGAATATGTTCCATTTATGTTTATTTAGTGCAAATTGTCCACTGGTATTGCTGTATGAAAGTGAATTTCCCCCCAGGCATACATACATGTTCTTTGTTATTACCCGAGCCACCTGAGCCACTGCCTGTTCACCCCGCTATCATTCAGAAGGCGATATCAGTACAGGTGCATCAAAGCTGGGATCGAAAGACTGAAAAACAGCTTCTATCTCAAGGCCATCAGACTGTTAAATAGCACAGAGAGTCTGCAGCCTACATATAGACTTGACATCATTGGCCACTTTAATAAATGGAACACTAGTCACTTTAATAATGTTTACATATCTTGCATTTCTCATCTCATATGTATAAACTGTATCTCAGTCTATGCTGCTCTGACATTGTTTATCCATATATTCCTAATTCCATTACGAACCAGCTCTGAGTTCGCAACAAAAGGGAGACAATGTGGAGACAAGGAGTATCAAAAATATATATTTATTAGATAACACAACCAAAATCAACAAGGTGTCTGCATGGAGAGAGTCTCCCTTCATGACTGTGGAAGAGGTCTATTTATCCTGGGACACACCCGGGCCCAGGTGTTTCCCATTTAGCTGACGACCCTCCCAGCTCCGCCCACCGGCATCCTAATAAGGAAACAAGAGCAGAGAGAATACGGCAGACAGAGGGAGGGGCGTTAAATATATTACTCTATTGTTATCATATAGAAACATCACTTGTTAGATATTACTGCACTGTGGGAACTAGAAGGACAAGCATTTCACTACACCTGCAATAACATCTGCTGAACACCTGTATGTGACCAACAACATTTGATTTGTTATGAAGGTAATTTGTGTCAAATGTACTTTTCCCCTCATTCACCCCATCTCTTTACATTGCTTATGCATATTCAGTGGCCTGACTGTGTCAAAGGTCCATCCTGGTAGATCTGAACCTAATGCAGCTTGGAGTGATCAGAAGTCACATTTAGGTGCCAGGTGTAACTGAGGCCATAGATGCTCCATATACATTACTTTGAGTGTTTTATATAATATGACTAAATGTGTTTCTGTGTTGCAGGGACAGTCAATAAATGGAACAGCAAGGCCACAGAACATGACATAAGCAGAGCTGTGGGAGACCACCTCAAGCCCCTGGTAGAGCCGGGGGTGGTGTTTACCACTCCACCACGCCTTCAGCAGGCTGGAAAAGTGGGATTGATACAGTTTTTCATACTAAGGTGGACCAATAGTTTGTTGATTGGTCAGTCATTGGGTTAATTTGTTTTATAATATGTTCAAATCAAATCAAGCTTTATTTATACAGCACATTTCAGACATGGATGCAACACAATGGCTTCACAGGAAAAAACTATGAAAATAATCAGAAATATTTAGTACACAAATATGAGGATAAAAAACAATAATAACAACTGAAAGACTAATGAGCATTGTAAGGAAATGCCATTGATTAAAATATCAACAATATGATGCAATATCCAACCCAAAATATAACTTGTTTTTTAGGAGGGGCTCTGAAAGACACTATGGGGGTGTCCACTGGAAGTTGACTAGTAACAACAACTGGGAGCTAAAAGACACCCACGTGCTAACGAGCTAGACGGGCTAACGAGCTAGACGTGCTAACGAGCTAGACGGGCTAACGAGCTAGACGTGCTAACGGGCTAGACGTGCCAACGAGCCATACGTGCTAACGAGCCATACGTGCTAACGAGCTATACCTGCTAACGAGCTAGACGTGCTAAAGTCCAACCTCAAAACATAAATGGAAAAACCAAAGCCTGTAACACCTTAAGACAACAAATATATCCTATATTTTTGTTGGACAAGTTTGCTCACCACCAACAGAAAACAACTTCCATTTCACATTATAATCAACTACAATGATTCACCTTCACCAATATAAACATGGTGTCTACTGGATGTCAACAATTAAAAACAAGAAAAAACACGTATTTCTAACTAATAATATACAATAGGATTATTTGTTTCTCCTTTTTCTTTCCATAGAATCCTAAATCCCACTAGCTTCTAGAACACTCGTCTTCCTAAATCCCACTAGCTTCTAGAACTCTCGTCTTCCTAAAACTCACTAGCTTCTAGAACTCTCGTCTTCCTAAATCCCACTAGCTTCTAGAACACTCCTCTTCCTAAATCCCACTAGCTTCTAGAACACTCGTCTTCCTAAAACTCACTAGCTTCTAGAACTCTCGTCCCCTTGGAACGAGCCCAAACAAAACTCATCTCCAATACGGAAAAACATGCAATCATAATAAATAAAGATCCATAGCAACGCACTGGCTAAACGCAAAACACAAATCTTATATCATTTTGGGGGGAAATCAGGTTGAATCTGCTCTTGAAACTAACACAACAAAACAAAAAACACATGGAAATGGAGATATATTTTACCTCACTGGTTAGAGGACAACCTGCAGAAGACAGTCAGCTACATTTTGGAGTGATGCATTTAAATTTAGGGGTCGCTAAACAAAGGAACACAACACTTATTTGTCATAACTCATCGATATCATGTTGAAATCATTTGTGCGAGAGGAGGGAGATGAGGTTGCACGTCCTGTTAAAACTAACAGCTCAAAAACCACACAGAATCTGGGAATAATGTGTACATCCCTGGTTAGAGGACAATTTGTAGAAAACAGCCAGATACATTTTGATTGAAGTGCGTCACCAACGTGGTAAGTGTAACACAACTCTTTTTGTGTTAGTCACTTTTTGTTAAATCACATAAATAGTAACTCTTCCATTTCAGAGCCTGGATTTTCCCCCTGAGGCTAATATCCATATCATGCTGAAATCAATAGAACAGGGGACAAACGTTTAGGGTTCTACATTGTGACATCATTAAAATACTCCTACTACAATGTTAAAACATTCTACATTGTGACATTAATTCATTGATATCATGAAACAACTCATTCATGAATTTTCTGATGTTTGATCAGATGTCTTTTATCAGAGTATCTCTTGTTACATTGACCACAGCTATAAGATTTCTCTCCTGTGTGTGTTCTCTGGTGTGATGTCAGCTGGCCAGATCGGCCAAAACGCTTCCCACATTGACCACAGCTATAAGGTTTCTCTCCTGTGTGTGTTCTCTGGTGTATCTTCAGTTCGCCAGATTGAACAAAACTCTTGCCACATCGAGTACAGCTATAGGGTTTCTCTCCTGTGTGTCTTCTTTGGTGTATCGTCAGATGGTTAGATTTAAAAAAAAAACTTCCCACATCGAGTACAGCTATAGGGTTTCTCTCCTGTGTGTGTTCTCTGGTGAAGAGTCAGATTGCGCAAGCAAGTAAAACTCTTCCCACACTCATCACAGATATACGGTTTCTCTCCTGTGTGTATTCTCTGGTGTGATATCAGGCTGCTTCGATGAGTAAAACACTTCCCACATTGATCACAGCTAAAAGGTTTCTCTCCTGTGCGTGTTCTCTGGTGTAATTTCAGGCTGGTTGAATGAGTAAAACTCTTCCCACATTCATCACAGCTATATGGTTTCTCTCCTGTGTGTGTTCTCTGGTGTGATATCAGGTTGCCTAGCTGAGTAAAACTCTTCCCACATTGATCACAGCTAAAATGTTTCTCTCCTGTGTGTGTTCTCTGGTGTAATTTCAGGCTGGTTGAACGAGTAAAGCTCTTCCCACATTCATCACAGCTAGAAAGTTTCTCTCCTGTGTGTATTCTCTGGTGTGATATCAGGCTGCTTCGATGAGTAAAACTCTTCCCACATTGATCACAGCTAAAAGGTTTCTCTCCTGTGCGTGTTCTCTGGTGGAATTTCAGGCTGGTTGATTGAGTAAAACTCTTCCCACATTCATCACAGCTATATGGTTTCTCTCCTGTGTGTGTTCTCTGGTGTGTTATCAGGTTGCCTAGCTGAGTAAAACTCTTCCCACATTGATCACAGCTAAAAGATTTCTCTCCTGTGTGTGTTCTTTGGTGTACAATAAGATGGCTAGATGTATCAAAACTCTTCCCACATTGAGTAGAGCAATAAGCTTTCTCTACTGTGTGGCTTCTCCGATGAATTTTAATGCCTGATGAGGTGAATCTCTTCCCACAGTCAGAGAGGTTAATTATCTTCCCTGTGGGTCTCTGCTGGTGTTTCTTGAGGTGTTCTGATGTGGAGAGACTCTTCTCTGCCTCTTCAGCATCATGAGGTTGTTGAGGCTCCCCAGAGGATCCACGATAGTCACGTCTCTCTCCTGTGTGAACGACAAAGTCAGACAGATGATTAAAGGTCCACAACAGCAGAAATCCACTGTAAAAGGTCATGCCAACAGCGTAGCCATGATGTTGGACAACAATTGACATCTGTAATGAATGTAATGATTACTTGACATTTGTCTTAAAATGAGCAACAATAGTCATATTTTGTCTTGTTTTCACATTAGTAGTAACATCTAAGATTGGAGGCCCTTTTCTATGTTTGCTGGTGAGAAAAGATTTTTGCTCAGGGGAGTAACCTCCATTACCAGGTTGCTAATGAGTTCATTTCACACTACTTTGGATTATAATTGTCAGGCTCGCTTGAATCTCCTGCTTAATATAATGTTTGTGTCGTCATCGCAAATCAACCGCTTTGTACTTAAAAAACACTTCAACCAGTAAAATGCTCTTTGGCTTTAACATCAGCCTGACAATGAGGGTTTGTACACTAAGTGTTTAACAAACAATAACATAGACCTACTGTAGGACCCATAACTTCACCTAACAATAACATAGACCTACTGTAGGACCCATAACTTCACCTAACAATAACATAGACCTACTGTAGGACCCATAACTTCACCTAACAATAACATAGACCTACTGTAGGACCCATAACTTCACCTAACAATAACATAGACCTACTGTAGGATCCATAACTTCACCTAACAACAACATAGACCTACTGTAGGACCCATAACTTCACCTAACAATAACATAGACCTACTGTAGGACCCATAACTTCACCTAACAACAACATAGACCTACTGTAGGACCCATAACTTCACCTAACAATAACATGGACCTACTGTAGGACCCATAACTTCACCTAACAACAACATAGACCTACTGTAGGACCCATAACTTCACCTAACAATAACATAGACCTACTGTAGGACCCATAACTACACCTAACAACAAATATAGGAAAATAGCTCTGTGTGTTGAACAATAGCCTATCCATCAAGGAACAGTTCTCTACACATTATGAGCTAAGTGTCTCCGTTTCCAAACGGACTAACGAGACCCTACAGTAAATCAAGCAGACAATAACACATTATAAACATCAATTTGTTAGGGATGTTGGATCCAACGTGGAGCACGGCATAACTGTCTTTACCAGAGTAATGAATGAAGAAGCACTTTGGTTGTTGTTGCATGTCGTGATGTTTGTAATTTGACTGGCATTCAGAAAAGTATTTCCTGGATCTTCTGATAGTTGATCATGTGACTGTAACTAAACATCTACAGTATTAAGTATTATGTGTAATTATTGAAGAACTGCGTTAATGACAGTATCCATTTGAGTGTTGTCAATAAAGCTAAGATTAAAATAAATAAATAATGTATTTCACCTTTATAACCAGGTAGGCTAGTTGAGAACAAGTTCTCATTTACAACTGCAACCTGGCCAAGATAAAGCAAAGCAGTGCGACAAAAACAACAGAGTTACACGTTGGATAAACAAACGAACAGTCAATAACACAATAGAAAAATCTATATATAGTGTGTGCAAATGGAGTACGGAGGTAAGGCAATAAATAGGCCATAGTAGTGAAGTAATTACAATTTAACACTGGAGTGATAGATGTTCAAGTAGAAATACTGGTGTGCAAAAGAGCAAAAAAACGTAAATAAAAACATGGGGATGAGGTAGGCAGTTGGATGGGCTATTTACAGATGGACTGTGTACAGCTGCAGCGATCGGTTAGCTGCTCAGATAGCTGATGCTTAAAGTTAGTGAGGGAGATATATGTCTCCAACTTCAGCGATTTTTGCAATTCGTTGCAGTCATTGGCAGCAGAGAACTGGAAGGAAAGGCGGCCAAAGGAGGTGTTGGCTTTGGGGATGACCAGTGAGATATACCTCCTGGAGCGCGTGCTATGGGTGGGTGTTGCTATGGTGACCAGTGAGCTGAGTGAAGTCGGCCTAGCAAAGACTTATAGATGACCTGGAGCCAGTGGGTTTGGCGACGAATATGTATACCAGGTCGATTAGAAAGGCCTGCTCGCAGAAGTGTTCTAGGGAGCATGTGACAGTGATGAGGGGTGGCCGTTTGACCGCAAACCCATAACGGATGCAGGCGATGAAAACAGCAGAGGTGTATTTGGAGGGCAAGTTGGTCAGGATAATATCTATGAGGGTGCCCATGTTTACAGATTTAGGGGTTGTACCTGGTGGGATCCTTGATAATTTGTGTGAGATTGAGGGCATCTAGCTTGAATTGTAGGACGGCCGGGGTGTTAACCTCACTAGGGTAGGGGGCACTGTTTTCACCTCCGGATGAAAAGCGTGCTAAAGTAAACTTGGTAGATTTGGATAGAAAACACTCTAAAGTTTCCAAAACTGTTAAAATAATGTCTGTGAGTATAACAGAACTGATATGACAGGCGAAAACCTGAGAAAAATACATCCAGGAAGTGGGATTTGTTGTTGTTGTAGTTTTCCATTGACTGCCTATACAGATTCCATTGACTTAGGTCTCAAATTGCACTTCCTATGGCTTCCACTAGATGTCAACAGTCTTTAGAAATAGTTTCAGGCTTGCATCCTGAAAAATGAGAGTGTAAGACCACTCTGAATGAGTGGACCATTCAGTATCTCAGAGATTTTTCATGCGCGAGACCGAGAGCGCACCTTTCTTGTTTACCATTTATATTGACGACGTTATTGTCCGGTTGAAATGTTATATATTATTTAGGCTAAAAACAACCTGAGGATTGATTATAAACATCGTTTGACATGTTTCTACGAACTTTACTGATACTTTTAGGATTTTTCGTCTGGCTGTAGTGACTGCCTTTGAGCCTGTGGATTACTGAACAAAACGCATGAACAAAACGGAGGTTTTTGGATATAAAGAGAGACTTTATCGAACAAAACAAACATTTATTGAGTAAATGGGAGTCTTGTGAGTTGCAACGATATGAAGATCATCAAAAGTAAGTGATTCATTTTATCGCTATTTCTGACTTGTGTAACTCCTCTACTTGGCTGGTAACTGTTTGTAATGATTTGTCTGCTGGGCGCTGTTCTCAGATAATCGCATGGTATGCTTTCACGGTAAAGCCTTTATGAAATCTGACACCGTGGTTTGATTAACAAGAAGTTAATCTTTAAACCGATGTATAACCTGTTGGGTCTAGGGGGCAGCATTTGCACGTCTGGATAAAAAAAATGTACCCGATTTAATCTGGTTACTAATCCTACCCAGTAACTAGAATATGCATATACTTATTATATATGGATAGAAAACACTCTAAAGTTTCCAAAACTGTTTGAATGGTGTCTGTGAGTATAACAGAACTCATTTGGCAGGCAAAACCCTGAGACATTTTCTGACAGGAAGTGGATACCTGATGTGTTGTATTGACTTTAAAGCTATCCCATTGAAAGACACAGGGGTTTAGGAATATTTTGGCACTTCCTATTGCTTCCACTAGATGTCACCAGCCTTTACAAAGTGTTTTGAGTCTTCTGGAGGGAGATCTGACCGAACAAGAGCCATGGAACGGTGATGTCCCATTAGACACCTGGCGCGCTACTTCATGTTGGGTACCCTCGTTCCAATACGTTATAAAAGGCTATGCATTCGTCCACCTTGAATATTATTCATGTTCTGGTTAAAAAAGGCCCTAATGATTTATGCTATACAACGTTTGACATGTTTGAACGAACGGAAATATATTTTTTCCCCTCGTTCATGACGAGAAGTCCGGCTGGCTTACATCATGTGCTAACGAGACGGAGATTTTTGGACATAAATGATGAGCTTTTTTGAACAAAACTACATTCGTTATGGACCTGTGATACCTGGAAGTGACATCTGATGAAGAGAATCAAAGGTAATGGATTATTTACATAGTATTTTCGATTTTAGATCTCCCCAACATGACGTCTAGTCTGTATCGCAACGCGTATTTTTCTGGGCACAGTGCTCAGATTATTGCAAAGTGTGATTTCCCAGTAAGGTTATTTTTAAATCTGGCAAGTTGATTGCGTTCAAAAGATGTAAATCTATAATTCTTTAAATGACAATATAATATTTTAACAATGTTTTCTAATTTTAATTATTTAATTTCTGACGCTGACTTGACTGCCGGTTATTGGAGGGAAACGATTTCCTCAACATCAATGCCATAGTAAAACGCTGTTTTTGTATATAAATATGAACTTGATAGAACTAAAAATGCATGCATTGTCTAACATAATGTCCTAGGAGTGTCATCTGATGGAGATTGTAAAAGGTTAGTGTATCATTTTAGCTGGTTTTATGGTTTTGGTGACCCTGTCTTTGACTTGACAAAACATTACACACAACTCTTGTAAATGTACTGTCCTAACATACTCTAAATTTATGCTTTCGCCGTAAAACCTTTTTGAAATCGTAAAACGTGGTTAGATTAAGGAGATGTTTATCTTTCAAATGGTGTAACATAGTTGTATTTTTGAAAAATTTGAATTTTGACATTTATTTGGATTCAAATTTGCCGCTCTTGAAATGCACCTGCTGTTGATGGAGTGCACCACAGGTGGCACGCTAGCGTCCCACCTAGCCCCAAGAGGTACTTGTATGTTTTATGAATTCTTATGAGTATTTCTGTTTTTGAATTTGGTGCTCTGCAATTTCACTGGATGTTGGCCATGTGGGACGGTAGCGTCCCACACCCCCTAGAGAGGTTAACCTCTTATGGCTAGGGGGCAGTATTTTCACGGCTGGATAAAAAACGTACCCGATTTAATCTGATTATTAGTCCTGCCCAGAAACTAGAATATGCATATAATTATTAGCTTTGGATAGAAAACACTCCAAAGTTTCTAAAACTGTTTGAATGGTGTCTGTGAGTATAACAGAACTCATTTGGCAGGCCAAAACCTGAGAAGATTCTGTACAGGAAGTACCCTGTCTGACCATTTCTTGCCCTTCTTTGTCATCTCTATTCATTACAAAGGATCTCTGCTGTTACGTGACACTTCCTACGGCTCCAATGGGCTCTCAGAACCCGGGAAAAACCTGAATGACGTAATTCAAAGCCCTGGCTGAAACACACGAGCGCTTTTGCTAAGTGGTCTATCAGAGGACAAAGGGCTTAGGCTCGAGCACTGGCCGCCCCCGCCTTTCTGTTTTTCCCTCCGTTTACAGACACGCAGATTCCCGGTCGGAATATTATCGCTTTTCTACGAGATAAATTGCATAAAAATTGATTTTAAACAGCGGTTGACATGCTTCGAAGTACGGTAATGGAATATTTCAAAAAAATGTCACGTTATGCGCCATGCGTGCGACTGTGATTTACCATTGGGATAGTGTCTAGAACGCACGAACAAAACAGAGGATATTTGGATATAACGATGGATTATTTGGGACCAAACCTACATTTGTTATTGAAGTAGAAGTCCTGGGAGTGCATTCTGACGAAGAACAGGAAAGGTAAGACCATTTTTCTTATAGTAAATCTGATTTTGGTGAAGGCTAAACTTGCCGGGTGTCTAAATAGCTAGCCCGTGATGGCTGGGCTATGTACTTAGAATATTGCAAAATGTGCTTTCACCAAAAAGCTATTTTAAAATCGGACATATCGAGTGCATAGAGGAGTTCTGTATCTATAATTCTTAAAATAATTGTTATGCTTTTTGTGAACGTTTATCGTGAGTAATTTAGTAAATTGTTAGTAAATTCCCCGGAAGTATGCTAGTTCTGAACGTCACATGCTAATGTAAAAAGCTGTTTTTTGATATAAATATGAACTTGATTGAACAAAACATGCATGTATTGTATAACATAATGTCCTAGGTGTGTCATCTGATGAAGATCATCAAAGGTTAGTGCTGCATTTAGCTGTCTTTTGGGTTTTTGTGACATTATATGCTAGCTTGAAAAATGGGTAGTCTGATTATTTCTGGCTGGGTAGTCTGCTGACATAATCTAATGTTTTGCTTTCGCTGTAAAGCCTTTTTGAAATCGGACAGTGTGGTTAGATTAACGAGAGTCTTGTCTTTAAATAGCTGTAAAATAGTCATATGTTTGAGAAATTGAAGTAATAGCATTTCAAACGTTTTGAAAACCCCCTAGAGAGGTTAAGCATATCCCAGTTTAGGTCACCTAACAGAACAAACTCTGAAGATAGATGGGAGCCAATCAATTCACATATGGTGTCCAGGGCAGCTGGGAGCTGAGGGGGGTCTGTAACAGGCGGCAACAGTGAGAGACTTATTTCTGGAGAGATTCATTTTTTTAATTAAAAGCTTGAACTGTTTGGGCTTAGACCTGGAATGTATGATAGAACATTGCAGGCCATCTCTGCAGTAGATTGCAACTCCTCTCATTTTGATGGAAAATGTTGTAGTTGGGGATGGAAATTTCAGAATTTTTGGTGACCTTCCAAAGCCAGGATTCAGACACGGCAAGGACATCAAGGTTGGCGGAGTGTGCTAAAGCAGTGAGTAAAACAAACTTAGGGAGGAGGCTTCTGATGTTAACATGCATGAAACCAAGGCTTTTACGGTTACAGAAGTCAACAAATGAGAGCCCCTGGGGACACACAGGGCCTGGGATAACGTCTACATCACCAGAGGAGTAGGATGAGTCAGGTCATGTTGACGACTGGCTCCCTCCAGTCAGGTCATGTTGACGACTGGCTCCCTCCAGTCAGGTCATGTTGAAGACTGGCTCCCTCCAGTCAGGTCATGTTGACGACTGGCTCCCTCCAGTCAGGTCATGTTGACGACTGGCTCCCTCCAGTCAGGTCATGTTGACGACTGGCTCCCTCCAGTCAGGTCATGTTGACGACTGGCTCCCTCCAGTCAGGTCATGTTGACGACTGGCTCCCTCCAGTCAGGTCATGTTGACGACTGGCTCCCTCGTCATTTGTGTGTCTTATTTATTTAATCAAACAGCGTGCTTAAAGCATCAGACAAGTTCAGTACATACAGATTTTATAAAAACACATGGGGTGATTGGTAGAAAGAACAGATGACTCTTGGTTGACCAAGATGTATTTTAGTTGGGGACAGCACTAGAACATGATTTTGGGGCTCCCGAGTGGCGCAGCGGACACTGCATCTCAGTGCTTGAGGCTTCACTACAGACACCCTGGTTCAAATCCAGGCTGTATCACAACCGGCCGTGATTTGGAGTCCCATAGGGCGGCGCACAATTGGCCCAGCGTTGTCCGGGGTAGGCAGTCATTGTAAATAAGAATTTGTTCTTAACTGACTTGCCTAGTTAAATAAAGGTTACATTTAAATACATTTAAAAAATAGAGTTTCATGACAAACCATTTTTTACAAATCCGGCAAGGCACCAATTTTGAGACGGGTTTAAAACAAAGGTTTCAAACCAATTCATGAATGTAATTGAATCTAGGTATGTCTTGCCTTTAATGTAATGGCATGAAAAACAATTGGCTGAATATTATACAATGACTTATCAACAGCTCTAATAATTTGCCTCCACAGGAAATCTACACTGGCAATTCTAGAATATACTATATAGCCCAGAAACCTGGTTAAACTATCATTATGACATCATGGATGAATTCTAGAATATACTATATAGCCTAGAAACCTGGTTAAACTATCATTATGACATCATGGATGAATTCTAGAATATACTATATAGCCTAGAAACCTGGTTAAACTATCATTATGACATCATGGATGGCCAGTCTTTGTATTTATAGTGTAGTCCATTCAGGGGGAGGCCCTGAGCTGAACTCAAACCTGGGTCCAGTGACTGTCAAGCCAACACCTTATAACTGTTACGCCAAGATGTCTGAACTTCTTGAAGAGGTCGCTAGGTGTTTGGTTACGGTTGCTACAATAGCTTTCTCTATGAATTTGAGAGTGGTTACACTTCTTCCCCCATCCCTCAGCTGTTTACCAAACCAAGCCTCTGGGCAGCCATTTTGTTGCCGTTTAAAAAACCCACACAACCCAGCAATCTGCAGTTCAAACAATAACAAAGCTGTAATTCCACCACTGTTTTGGTAATAAGATGATTATGGGGTTGGAGAAATGTAACTACTTTCAAATTCATAGACAGACCTATGGATGCAAGGACTGACCATCCATGATATCAACATTATAGTTTTAACCATGTTGAGGGTATACAGTGTTGATTTACATTTCTTTACTCTAATGTTTAGAACTAAGCTTATTTGGGGATCTGATGGGGTACAACAGTTGAACTAAGCTCATGAGGCATGTGTTATATTCTTCAAGAATCAATGGCTATAAATAAATAATTTAAAAGTCCAAATATAGATGTAGCTATTGCAGATTTCCGCTTTAACACCACACATCAGTTCAACAACTGCAGAGTTTGTGCCTCTGTATTTAAGACAGTACTTACTAGTGTTAATCAGGGAACGGTTTCTCAAAACCATCTTATGGCTAAGTTCACCGTTAGAACCATTGGACGCCTTAAGATGCGTTTGGGAAACCGGGCCCAGATGTCCAGTTTCCTCCTCTATCGATGTAACAGTCATCTCCCCCTCTTCCTCTTCCTCTTCATAAACTGCATCCTCCTCTTCTTTTACTGTAACATCCTCCTCCTCTTTCACTCTGAACGCGTATTTTTCTTCTTTCACAGTAACGGCCTCACCCTCTACTTCTTGTTTTACTGTGATGTTCTCTTCATTAGCAGGAGAGTAGCGCAGTGACCGCATGGTCGGGGATGTTAGCTAGCTAGGCTAATGCTAACTTAACCAGCCCGCTAGCTGAATAATAACAACAACACCGTAAATATGAAATTAAATCTGATAACTAACTAGACGACAGTAGTGGGTTTAAAACACAGAGGCTAATATACACTAACGCGTCTAATGAGCTTTATTGGTTCGGCTATTTTGTCTAGCAAGCTACCGAGGACGCTTAATAACTGTTGCTGCTGTTGAAAGAAGCGTTCCGTCCACTAGATTATACGTCACACCAACAGCATCGCCTTAAATTCCCACACCGCCATCTGCTGACTGGAGTGGGTAACGCAGTTGAGTAAAACGTTTATTTTATTTTCTGACAAAAAGTTAAAGGGTAGGAAGCGTTCGTTTTTACTCACCCGTGTAACAACACAGTGTGGTTAAAGACTTAGTAACTTAGTTGTAGTCACAATCTGGTTACCTATAAGTACAAACAGTTATGTTTTTGCGTTGTTACATATTTCTTAAACTTATTTCCGGATATCTTCTAAACTACCCACAATGCACTATGTGCTACAGAGTTTGTATGCTAGCTCGGTATCTAGCTCCAGCTTGTAAACGTCAGCCACACCTCATGCTTTCATATACTGTGTGGTTGTGATATCTAGTGGGAACGCATTAGCACGGTAGACTCTGCTGCCTTGTTGTCAGTAGGGATGTTATGTTTGATACCGGAGCTACGAGGCCTGCGTCCAAATCGATAAGCAGTAAACTTCAAAGCAGTGTACCGATGCCTGTATCACTTTATCAGCAGCACGTCATCAATGGCGTCTGAAGCTTCATTTCATCAAACAACCACCTGATTGGTTTGGTATTGGGCTTGTTCGACACTGCAGGCGACTGCAAACTGACTGATCTACAAATCCCCTGTTGCTGCTGTTGAAAGAAGCGTTCCGTCCACTACATTATACGTCACACTAACATCGCCTTAAAGCCCCACATGATGTATTGTTACACCATGTAGGAGCAGTATAGACCTAGTCTGTTCATTATATACATCTACATGATGTATTGTTACACCATGTAGCAGCAGTATAGACCTAGTCTGTTCATTATATACATCTACATGATGTATTGTTACACCATGTAGGATCAGTATAGACCTAGTCTGTTCATTATATACATCTACATGATGTATTGTTACACCATGTAGGAGCAGTATAGACCTAGTCTGTTCATTATATATATCTACATGATGTATTGTTACACCATGTAGGAGCAGTATAGACCTAGTCTGTTCATTATATACATCTACATGATGTATTGTTACACCACGTAGGAGCAGTATAGACCTAGTCTGTTCATTATATACATCTACATGATGTATTGTTACACCACGTAGGAGCAGTATAGACCTAGTCTGTTCATTATATACATCTACATGATGTATTGTTACACCACGTAGGAGCAGTATAGACCTAGTCTGTTCATTATATACATCTACATGATGTATTGTTACACCATGTAGGAGCAGTATAGACCTAGTCTGTTCATTATATACATCTACATGATGTATTGTTACACCATGTAGGACCAGTATAGACCTAGTCTGTTCATTATATACATCTACATGATGTATTGTTACACCACGTAGGAGCAGTATAGACCTAGTCTGTTCATTATATACATCTACATGATGTATTGTTACACCATGTAGGAGCAGTATAGACCTAGTCTGTTCATTATGTACATCTACATGATGTATTGTTACACCATGTAGCAGCAGTATGGAGGTACAGTGGGGGACAAAATTGTTGACACCCTTGATAAAGATGAGCAAAAACGACTCTATAAAATAAAGAATTCAAATACTGAGCTATATTGTATAAGAAATAAAGGGAAATTATATTATTTTATACTAATACAATTGCTCAGAGAAAAATATAGAGTTTAACATGTAATTCTCAAAAGGTAGGGGTCTGAATTATTGCCACCCATGTTTTCAATATTCCAGCACCCTCCCCTTGGGAGGATAACGACACTGAAATGTTTTATGAGATTAGAGAACACATTGGGTGGGACCTTAGACCCTTCCTCCATACAGAATCTCTCCATGTCCTTGATTTATTTTGTCTGCGCTTGTGGACTGCCCTGTTCAATTCAAACCACAGGTTTTCAATGGAGTTCAAGTCCGAAGACTGAGATGGCCATTAAAATTATTTTTTTTGTGCCCAATTAACCATTTCTTTGTGGATGTTGATGTGTCTTGCTGGAATATTTACATTTTAGTCATTTAGCAGACACTCTTATCCAGTGTGACTTACAGTAGTGAATGCATACATTTCATACATTTTTTTTTCTGTGCTGGCCCCCCGTGGGAATCGAACCCACAACCCTGGTGTTGCAAACACCATGCTCTACCAACTGAGCTACAGGGAAGATCCACTTTGGCCAAGTTTCAGCCTCCTAGCAGAGAGGTAACCAGGTTTTGGGCTAAAATATCCTGGTAGTGGGTAAAGTTTATTTATTTATTTTATACAGTAATTTTTGCTCATCTTTATCAAGGATATCAATAACTAGGTGCTTATTTTGATATCTAGTTATTTGACTGAATCAGAAATACAGATGTGGAGTAGATGTAGAGTTTGTTTAAAATTCTCATTAAAAATCTGAACTAATCAAACAACACTTGTTGCATCTTTGTACGTGTTGATATAATATTCATATTTAATGGAGAGAAAAAAACGTTTCCCTAAACTGCTTTATAATATTATAATTCAATGAAGAAGAATAAAAATAGTTTTCCCTCCTCAACTGCGTTTCCTCCCTCCAGACAGCAGATGGCGATATGTGTCTTTCAGGCGATGTTTCTAGTGTGACGTATAATCTAGTGGACGGAACGCTTCTTCAACAACTGCAGCCACCTCGGTAGCTCGCTAGGCGACAAAGTCGGAACATTCAAGTTCTTTAGACACTTTCCTGGTTTAATTGTAACTGTGATTTAAACATACTTATGTGTAAACAACTAGCTACCCCATTTCATTTAATATTTACGTTGTAAGTCAACTAGCTGGCTGGTTAAGTTAGCACTAGCCTAGCTAGCTAACATCTCCGACCATGCGCTCACTAAGCTGCTCTCCTCCTGCTAAAGAGGAGGTCTTTTTTTTTAATTTTTTTTTTTAAGTTTGCACAAATCTTTATTTAACTTGCTGTAAATAACAGTAACATGCAAAACATAAACATAACATAACAGCCAGAGGGAATCCAAAGAAATTAGAGAAAAAAAAAAAAAACTATTATATCAAATCAAATACAGACATATATCGAAGAAATTTTTTTGACATATTGTTTTGTATACGTTTTAAAGATTCTACGTACTGTTCCAAATCAGATAAAAAAATTAAGAAAAGGGGCTTTTTCTTCATAAATTTTGATTTATGGATAAAAGATTTTCCTAATAAAATAAAGAGATTTATGACATACTCACGTTCAATTGTGGAATCAGTGTAGTAAAATAATATGTCAAACTTAGTAATATCAATGGTTGTATGCAATTTGCGGCTAAGATATAGTTTTACATCAGTCCAAAACACTTCACTATATAAACAATTACAGAATAAGTGTTCAATAGATTCAGTTTCTAGTTCACAAAAACTGCATTCACTGGTAACATCAAATATATATTTAGAAATCAAGCTATTACACGGATAGCATCTATGGATTATCTTAAAGGAGATCTCCTTTACTTTATTGGTCACCATAAATCTGTGTGGAGTGAGCCAAGCACGGCGCCAGTTTACATCAAACGATGAAGCCCAACAAAATATCGCAGAGGGAATAGACTTCCTGTAGGAAATATCCCTTATTAAACGATTGTTGAATTTCGTATCTAGTAGACCAATGCCATTCAACTGAATATCGCTTACAATCGGAGATATTCCAAAATATGCATTATTCTGAAGTAAAGTTTTTATCCCACTAGGTATAGCTTTAATAACAGTGTCATATTCCTTGCTTGAAACCTCAAAGTTGTATATTTCCATAAATTCTCTCTGTGTAAATAGATTCCCACTGTTATTAACCAATTGGCTGACAAGAACAATGTTTTTCGAGAACCATTTATGGTTAAATAACATCTTGTTTCTATGTAATATTGACCCATTGTTCCAAATAAAACATTTATGAGGTGAAAAGTTGTGTTTATACAACAAAGCCCAGCACATTAAAGCCTGCTTGTGAAAAACCGGCAGTTTCACAGGAATTTTACCCACAATATATGGACATTGTAGTAAAAAATTAAGCCCGCCGAACTTCTGAAAAACAAAATGAGGTATAATATTCCAGAAGCTATGAGGATTTTTTATGTACCTTTTAATCCAGTTGACCTTTGATATCTGATTGAAGAGAGTGAAATCTAAGACATTTAGACCGCCATCACAAACCCTGTTGGTGATAACATCTCTTTTTATCTTATGTGGCTTGTTTTTCCATATGAAGTTGTACAAAAGCCTATCTAAGGTACAGCAAGTGGATTTGGGAATGTCAATAGATGAAAAAAGATAGGATGCACGAGATAGGCCCTCAGCTTTGGATAAAAGCACCCTTCCTTGAAGACTTAAATCCCTCCCTAACCATGAGGATAATTTTTTTTTGACAGATTCAGTTACAGGGTTCAAATTAAGATCATTCATAGCCTTAAGATTTTTGGTGATCTTTACACCGAGGTAGGTTACAGTATCTTTTTCAGAGATGTTACAATCTGCTGGGTTGACAGCCCCTTTCAAAACAAACAACTCACATTTGGAAAGATTTAAAGTCAAGCCTGAGATTTTGGAGAACTGCTTCACGATATCCAATGCTAATCTAGCTTGAGATACATTTTTCAAAAAAAGTGAGGTGTCATCCGCCAGTTGGGATATCTTGATCTCTCTGGACTGGAATGTAATGCCTTCAAATGGACTTTTATGAACTAATGAGCATAACATTTGAGAAACTAACAAAAATAAAAAAGGTGAAATTGGACAACCTTGTCGTATTCCTTTGTAAATGTTAAATCTTGAGGATGTTCCATGACAGAGTTTGATACAGCTATTGCCACCATTATACAGAGTTCTAATAGCATCAACAAAGAAACGACCAAATTTCAAATGCTTAAGACAATCAAAGATAAAATTGTGACTTACTGTATCAAATGCTTTCTGAAAATCCAGAAATAGGATAACAGGGAAGTCATCTAATAGATCACGATACTCAACCAAGTCTAATATCAGCCTCAGATTATTAGATATATGGCGCCCTTTCATAAACCCTGATTGACATTCATCAATCAGATCATTTAAGCAAGACTTTAACCTTTTTGCAAAGATTAAGGCTATAATTTTGTAGTCGTTATTTAGGAGTGTGATTGGACGCCAATTATCAATACTTAGGAGATCCTTGTGTGGTTTAGGTATAAGAGTAATAACCCCTTGCTTCAGAGAGGCAGGTAGTTCTCCCTTCTTTATAGCCTCCTTAAAGGTTTCAAGTAAAAAAGGTGCTATTTCTTCAAAGAAGGTTTTGTAAAATTCAGAGGTTAATCCATCACAACCTGGAGATTTGTTCTTTTTTAACTGAGCAACCCCGTACTGGATGTCCATAATGGATAAATCTTGGCAACAAGACTGATTGAGTTCTTCACTAATCGAATTAACATTCTCTATAGAATCAAGGAGATCCTTAGAGTCACTCAAATTGTTATCTAAGGAGTAAAGATTCTCATAAAATTTAGTGGGAAATTCTGATAACAACTCTCTATCCTCAGTGGTAACCCCATTAATTTTAAGTTTCCGAAGTGTGTTGAGTTCCCCTCTCCTCTTCTCCAAATTAAAAAAGTATCTACTGTTCTTTTCACCTTTTTCAAGCCATTGTTTTCTAGATCTTATGAAAGCTCCTCTAGCCTTTTCCTCATACAATGTATCTAGTTGATTCTGTAAATCATTCAATTTATCTTTCTCATTAAGATGAAGATGCTCAATCTCTGTGATATCGGCAATTGTTTTAGAGAGTTCAGCTACCTCACATCTCCTTCTTAAAGCAAGCCGTTTTCCATAAGTAATACAGGCTGAGCGGATTTTAAATTTCAGCAGTTCCCAATATTTCCCATATTCTGCATTAGATGTAGCTAAACTCCAGTAAACAGAAATTAGATTCTTAATCACATTTTTTAAATCATCATGCAATAACAATGAGTTATTTAGTTTCCAGTAACCACCAGAGTATTTCTTACCATCATTACTGCATATTCTTACAGTCAACCATATGACTTTATGATCCGTCAGGACTGCAGGCAGTATTTTCACCTCTACAGTGTTGGGCACAAGACTAGAGGTTATCACCCACAAATCAATTCTTGATTGTAAGGAACGATCTCTATTACTCCATGTGTATTGTATCTCTCCAGGGTTTTTTACTCTCCATATGTCAATTAAGTCCAGGCTTTGGCAGAAATTCACCAACTTGTTCACACCAATGTTAGGCCTATGAGGCAATCTATCAGTCTCATTAGAATAAACCATATTAAAAATCTCCACCAACTATTATCTGACTGGATGGATATTTTCTCAGAAGATTTTTAACAATTTCTTCAATTTCCTCTAGAAGTAAGTTATTTGGAGGACTAGAACAGTATCCATATACATTACACAACACAAATAATCTGTCCATGTGGTTGATGACCGCTACTAGCCAATGTCCATTGGAGTCCATTTGAGTAAACAAAAATGTCCCTTTGAAATTGTGTGCTAAAATTGCAACCCCAGCTGAATGATTTGTCCCGTGGGCCAAAAAAATGTCACTGCCCCACTGATTTTTCCAATAATTATAGTCCTCTTTGCATGAATGTGTTTCTTGAACGAATGCAAGATCTGCGTTGCAGTCCTTACAAAACAAAACAAAAGCTTTTCTCTTCAACATGTTACGTATCCCCCTGGCATTGATTGACATAAACTTCAAGTCCATATCTATAGAATAGAAAGAAAAATCCTATGCAATCTCAACTTTACCCTCTCTATAAAAAGTTGCTTCATATATGTATTAACAGAATTCTTAACTTGTAAAATAGTAACACCATGTTTCAAAAGTAGAACGTTCAGTTTGCAGTGGGGAAGGAACTACCTTGTAAACCTACCGACAGAACAAATCAAATCACCCCGGTCGTATTTCTTTACCGTTGGCGAAAAAAGCTCTGATTCCCCTGTAGTATCCACCGTTTCCTTGATTTCGGGCCTGTTGTACGAGAGGCCACAATTTTGCCTTTGCTGCCTTGTCTGCTACAGTCAAATCCTCCCCGAATCTAAGTTTTTTTCTTTCAGAAAGGCGCTTTCCTTTGCTTTCTTCCAAACTGCATCTCTCGCTGTGCGAAAAGCAAACTGGATGATGATCGATCGGCTGACGATGGCATCTTGTTTCTTCCCAATCCGATGAGCGACATCCACAGCCATATCCATATATCCATCGGGAAAGTCCGGTGCCACACGGTTACAGATGTCTCTTACTAAGCGCTTCACATTCTCATCCTGGTTCTCGGGGACACCGTAAAGCCGTAGCCCCCACCTTCTCCGGTATCGCTCTGCTTCCGATAAGCGCTCTTGCATGTCTGCGATGGTCTTCTCCTGAGCAATGCATTTCTCAGACGTAGCAGTGTTTGCAAGTTTAAGCTCTTCGATACTCTTGTATGCATGATTCAGAGAGGTCTCGAGGTCAACTATTTTTGATGTGTTTTCGCGTATCATTTTCTCCAGACCGTCGGCTCTTTCGTTTACAGCATCGATTATGTTGATCTGTAGTTCGCGCAAAGATAATTCTTTATGTGTCTTTTTGGGTGCAGGACTATTGACTGCATTGTCAGAATCAACCGAATGTCCAGAATCCTCCATTTCTTCTCCTGAGGAGTCAGGTGGCGGTTTTTCTCCACCGTATGAGTGCTCAGCTAGCAACTGCCTTCTCCTCCCTTTGCTCTTTTGCACATTTTTTCCTTCCATTTCTCAAAGTTATGAATCAAATTATCGGTCAACTAAGCGTTGTTCTCTATTGTGTTTACTATAAGCCAAGTTCCGTTACATTTAAGTAAGGTTACTCGGAGCAAGCTGAAATCTCGTCTACACTCGCCGCCATCTTCCAGCGCCTCCAACATGGCTACATACCTAGCCACCTAGCATATCGAAATATATATGATAGTTAGCTAAAGTTAGCTAGTTCAAAGTCACGGGAGTTATGTTGAGACAAGGCTGTTTGTCATAACCAGTTAGCCTGTCATTAGCCAGCAAGCTACATAACGTTGCTAACTCCGACTGCATTGCAAGAGGCTAGTCCTGCAGGCTAACTAGCTTAGCTTAGCTAACTTTTTATTTTAACAGTAACATATAAAACATAACAGCCAGAGGTTATTCCCAAAGAAATGAGAAAACAAAAAACAGAACCTATTCCACATTATATCAAATCAAATACAGACATATAGCTAACTAACTTACCTGGCTAAATACCTAGCCACCTAGCATATCGTCTGGACGCAAAACGCTGTAAAATTAGTTGAATATTTTTACAACCGTTTAGAGAAACTGTCAGGGAATATATATATATTTCTATTTGTTTTTTTTCCCTTATTCTCCTCCTTGTAATATACCCAAGCTGTTTTTAAAGTTGTATTTTGTCCGTTTTAATGACCATGACAGTAAATTCCTTGACTTGACTCGTAACCATGGATTTACCGCGGCCTTCAAAAACACAACATAGAAACATTATTAACTAACTTGCTTTTTTAAAATGTAATAAAATACAATGTTTCGCATGTAAATGCTGAAGTGAAAATGTCAGTTTAATTAATAAAAAAATTAATTAAAACCTGTAAACGTTTATTTTATTTTTTTACAGACAACCGACGTACCTATTCTGTCCGCCATCTTGTCCGGTGGAGACCGCAGTGGATGTCGGGATTAAAAATGGAAGGAGAGGATTGTGGGAGGACTGTGATTTTGAGTCTAGATGGGATACAGCTTTTGTCAACAAACAAACAAAAAAAAAACTTTTCGCAGTAAGTTTAGGAGAATAACGTACGTAGCAGGTTAGGAGAAAAAGGTTATGATAATTAGGTTATGGTTAGGAAAATGGTTAAGTTTAGCTAAAATACACCAAAAATATATAATATACTTAGATGTCAATTTGACAAAAGCTGTATCCCATCTAGACATATTACCGCTTTCCATGTTGTCTGTAGCTTGTGAGGTGTGGAAACATAAAAGTATATATAATATTTTTTGGGGGGCATTTTAGCTAACCCTAACCATTTTCCTAACCTTAACTTAATTATCACAACCTGATACGTTTTTTTCTCCTAACCTGCTGCGTACGGTAAGATACGGACAACGAACACAATTGCATTTTATCAATGGCAATTTGAATGCACAGAGATACCGTGACGAGCTCCTGGGGCCCCGTTGTCGTGCCGTTCTTCCTCCTCCATCACCTCATGTTTCAGCACGATAATGTCAACAAGGATCTGTACACAATTCCTGGAAGCTGAAAATGTCCCAGTTCTTCCATGGCCTGCATACTCACCAGACATGTCACTCATTGAGCATGTTTGGGATGCTCTGGATAGACGTGTACGACAGCGTGTTCCAGTTCTCGCCAATATCCAGCAACTTCACACAGCCATTGAAGAGGAAGTCGGACAACATTCCACAGGCCACAATCAGCAGCCTGATCAACTCTATGTGAAGAAGACGTGTCGCGCTGCATGAGGCAAATGGTGGTCACACCAGATACTGACTGGTTCTGATCCACACCCCTAACTTTTAACGGTATCTGTGACCAACAGATGCATATCTGTATTCCCAGTCATGTCTAATCCATAGATTAGGGCCTAATTTATTTATTTAAATGACTGATTTCCTTCTATGAACTGTAACTCAGTAAAATCTTTGAAATTGTAGCATGTTGCATTTAATATTTTTGTTCAGTATTTATACGGGGTCAGTTCCAATACCATATTTACAATGTGTAGGACACTGTGTAATTTATACGGGGTCAGTTCCAATACCATATTTACAATCGGTATTTATATTGTACTTGGTGGGCTACTGTTATTGAGATGAATAAAGTAGTATTAATATTGTTCTGTTATTGAGATGAATAAAGTAGTATTTATATTGTTCTGGCATTGAGATGAATAAAGTAGTATTTATATTGTTCTGTTATTGAGATGAATAAAGTAGTATTTATATTGTTCTGTTATTGAGATGAATAAAGTAGTATTTATATTGTACTGGCATTGAGATGAATAAAGTAGTATTTATATTGTACTGGCATTGAGATGAATAAAGTAGTATTTATATTGTTCTGGTATTGAGATGAATAAAGTAGTATATATACTGCTCAAAAAAATAAAGGGAACACTTAAACAACACATCCTAGATCTGAATGAAAGAAATAATCTTATTAAATACTTTTTTCTTTACATAGTTGAATGTGCTGACAACAAAATCACACAAAAATAATCAATGGAAATCCAATTTATCAACCCATGGAGGTCTGGATTTGGAGTCACACTCAAAATTAAAGTGGAAAACCACACTACAGGCGGATCCAACTTTGATGTAATGTCCTTAAAACAAGTCAAAATGAGGCTCAGCAGTGTGTGTGGCCTCCACGTGCCTGTATGACCTCCCTACAACGCCTGGGCATGCTCCTGATGAGGTGGCAGATGGTCTCCTGAGGGATCTCCTCCCAGACCTGGACTAAAGCATCCGCCAACTCCTGGACAGTCTGTGGTGCAACGTGGCGTTGGTGGATGGAGCGAGACATGATGTCCCAGATTTGCTCAATTGGATTCAGGTCTGGGGAACGGGCGGGCCAGTCCATAGCATCAATGCCTTCCTCTTGCAGGAACTGCTGACACACTCCAGCCACATGAGGTCTAGCATTGTCTTGCATTAGGAGGAACCCAGGGCCAACCGCACCAGCATATGGTCTCACAAGGGGTCTGAGGATCTCATCTCGGAACCTAATGGCAGTCAGGCTACCTCTCAATTTAGAACACACATTTAGAACCCTCATTTAGAATGCTCATTTAGAACCCTCATTTAGAACCCTCATTTAGAACGCTCATTTACAACAACAATCAGCATTTGAGCTGGACACACATTTTTCAGAAACTATTTACATAAAAACACACACAGTCCTTACAAAGTTTATCTCCAGAATGTGAGCAGTTTATTTTTTGAAGGAAATGGTTCATATATTCACAGAAGTATATATATTTAATCACTGAACAGTAGCAGACCTAACTTCATCTGTTCCTGACTCTGGATAGTGGATTGAAAAGACCACCTGTTGTTACATCAACACCAGACATCATGATTCATGGAAATGGACATTGTATTTTAGCAAATATGAAAACCTTAAATCTCTTCAAATTCAAATCAGTCAGAAAATAAGGATCGTACATAAAACAGAGCAGAATAAATCATCACATCTGGGGACCATCACCACCAGCATGACTAGTATCTATGTGGACCCTACTACAGTTTAACCAGCTCAGCTATAGACTACACCAGCATGACTAGTATCTATGTGGACCCTACTACAGTTTAACCAGCTCAGCTATAGACTACACCAGCATGACTAGTATCTATGTGGACCCTACTACAGTTTAACCAGCTCAGCTATAGACTACACCAGCATGACTAGTATCTATGTGGACCCTACTACAGTTTAACCAGCTCCGCTATAGACTACACCAGCATGACTAGTATCTATGTGGACCCTACTACAGTTTAACCAGCTCAGCTATAGACTACACCAGCATGACTAGTATCTATGTGGACCCTACTACAGTTTAACCAGCTCAGCTATAGACTACACCAGCATGACTAGTATCTATGTGGACCCTACTACAGTTTAACCAGCTCAGCTATAGACTACACCAGCATGACTAGTATCTATGTGGACCCTACTACAGTTTAACCAGCTCAGCTATAGACTACACCAGCATGACTAGTATCTATGTGGACCCTACTACAGTTTAACCAGCTCAGCTATAGACTACACCAGCATGACTAGTATCTATGTGGACCCTACTACAGTTTAACCAGCTCAGCTATAGACTACACCAGCATGACTAGTATCTATGTGGACCCTACTACAGTTTAACCAGCTCAGCTATAGACTACACCAGCATGACTAGTATCTATGTGGACCCTACTACAGTTTAACCAGCTCAGCTATAGACTACACCAGCATGACTAGTATCTATGTGGACCCTACTACAGTTTAACCAGCTCAGCTATAGACTACACCAGCATGACTAGTATCTATGTGGACCCTACTACAGTTTAACCAGCTCAGCTATAGACTACACCAGCATGACTAGTATCTATGTGGACCCTACTACAGTTTAACCAGCTCAGCTATAGACTACACCAGCATGACTAGTATCTATGTGGACCCTACTACAGTTTAACCAGCTCAGCTATAGACTACACCAGCATGACTAGTATCTATGTGGACCCTACTACAGTTTAACCAGCTCAGCTATAGACTACACCGGCATGACTAGTATCTATGTGGACCCTACTACAGTTTAACCAGCTCAGCTATAGACTACACCGGCATGACTAGTATCTATGTGGACCCTACTACAGTTTAACCAGCTCAGCTATAGACTACACCGGCATGACTAGTATCTATGTGGACCCTACTACAGTTTAACCAGCTCAGCTATAGACTACACCAGCATGACTAGTATCTATGTGGACCCTACTACAGTTTAACCAGCTCAGCTATAGACTACACCAGCATGACTAGTATCTATGTGGACCCTACTACAGTTTAACCAGCTCAGCTATAGACTACACCAGCATGACTAGTATCTATGTGGACCCTACTACAGTTTAACCAGCTCAGCTATAGACTACACCAGCATGACTAGTATCTATGTGGACCCTACTACAGTTTAACCAGCTCAGCTATAGACTACACCAGCATGACTAGTATCTATGTGGACCCTACTACAGTTTAACCAGCTCAGCTATAGACTACACCAGCATGACTAGTATCTATGTGGACCCTACTACAGTTTAACCAGCTCAGCTATAGACTACACCAGCATGACTAGTATCTATGTGGACCCTACTACAGTTTAACCAGCTCAGCTATAGACTACACCAGCATGACTAGTATCTATGTGGACCCTACTACAGTTTAACCAGCTCAGCTATAGACTACACCAGCATGACTAGTATCTATGTGGACCCTACTACAGTTTAACCAGCTCAGCTATAGACTACACCAGCATGACTAGTATCTATGTGGACCCTACTACAGTTTAACCAGCTCAGCTATAGACTACACCAGCATGACTAGTATCTATGTGGACCCTACTACAGTTTAACCAGCTCAGCTATAGACTACACCAGCATGACTAGTATCTATGTGGACCCTACTACAGTTTAACCAGCTCAGCTATAGACTACACCAGCATGACTAGTATCTATGTGGACCCTACTACAGTTTAACCAGCTCAGCTATAGACTACACCAGCATGACTAGTATCTATGTGGACCCTACTACAGTTTAACCAGCTCAGCTATAGACTACACCGGCATGACTAGTATCTATGTGGACCCTACTACAGTTTAACCAGCTCAGCTATAGACTACACCGGCATGACTAGTATCTATGTGGACCCTACTACAGTTTAACCAGCTCAGCTATAGACTACACCGGCATGACTAGTATCTATGTGGACCCTACTACAGTTTAACCAGCTCAGCTATAGACTACACCAGCATGACTAGTATCTATGTGGACCCTACTACAGTTTAACCAGCTCAGCTATAGACTACACCAGCATGACTAGTATCTATGTGGACCCTACTACAGTTTAACCAGCTCAGCTATAGACTACACCAGCATGACTAGTATCTATGTGGACCCTACTACAGTTTAACCAGCTCAGCTATAGACTACACCAGCATGACTAGTATCTATGTGGACCCTACTACAGTTTAACCAGCTCAGCTATAGACTACACCAGCATGACTAGTATCTATGTGGACCCTACTACAGTTTAACCAGCTCAGCTATAGACTACACCAGCATGACTAGTATCTATGTGGACCCTACTACAGTTTAACCAGCTCAGCTATAGACTACACCAGCATGACTAGTATCTATGTGGACCCTACTACAGTTTAACCAGCTCAGCTATAGACTACACCAGCATGACTAGTATCTATGTGGACCCTACTACAGTTTAACCAGCTCAGCTATAGACTACACCAGCATGACTAGTATCTATGTGGACCCTACTACAGTTTAACCAGCTCAGCTATAGACTACACCAGCATGACTAGTATCTATGTGGACCCTACTACAGTTTAACCAGCTCAGCTATAGACTACACCAGCATGACTAGTATCTATGTGGACCCTACTACAGTTTAACCAGCTCAGCTATAGACTACACCAGCGTGACTAGTATCTATGTGGACCCTACTACAGTTTAACCAGCTCAGCTATAGACTACACCAGCGTGACTAGTATCTATGTGGACCCTACTACAGTTTAACCAGCTCAGCTATAGACTACACCAGCATGACTAGTATCTATGTGGACCCTACTACAGTTTAACCAGCTCAGCTATAGACTACACCAGCGTGACTAGTATCTATGTGGACCCTACTACAGTTTAACCAGCTCAGCTATAGACTACACCAGCGTGACTAGTATCTATGTGGACCCTACTACAGTTTAACCAGCTCAGCTATAGACTACACCAGCATGACTAGTATCTATGTGGACCCTACTACAGTTTAACCAGCTCAGCTATAGACTACACCAGCATGACTAGTATCTATGTGGACCCTACTACAGTTTAACCAGCTCAGCTATAGACTACACCAGCATGACTAGTATCTATGTGGACCCTACTACAGTTTAACCAGCTCAGCTATAGACTACACCAGCATGACTAGTATCTATGTGGACCCTACTACAGTTTAACCAGCTCAGCTATAGACTACACCAGCATGACTAGTATCTATGTGGACCCTACTACAGTTTAACCAGCTCAGCTATAGACTACACCAGCATGACTACTATCTATGTGGACCCTACTACAGTTTAACCAGCTCAGCTATAGACTATACCAGCATGACTAGTATCTATGTGGACCCTACTACAGTTTAACCAGCTCAGCAGTACCATTATAGAGCCTAAACCCAGGATAGAGGGGCTGAGTGAATGTGGTCTGGACTCTGTGAAGGAGGGTCATTGTGTCAGAGACACTGTAGAAGGACAGAGTACCTGCCTTGTGATCCAGGTACACTCCTACTCTGGAGGACTGAGGGCCTGATACTTTAGTCACAACATTATTGTGTATGAAACAATAACCACCTCTATAGCACTTTAAACTCCAGGACTTGTTATTGTATCCAAATATATTACCTCTCTCTGTTCTGCTGATGTCTTTATATGAGACTGCTGTATAAACCCACTCCCCAGTCCTCTCCACCTCCCAGTAACAGCGTCCAGACAGACCCTCTCTACACAGAACCTGGTACTGGTTGGTGAATCTGTCTGGATGGTCAGGATATGGTTGGTCTTGGAATGTACAGGTCACCTTTCTGTTCCCTTCAGACAGAGAGAGGCGTCTGTGTGCTGTGTTTGGGTCCAGTGTGAGCTGACAGGAATCTGGGAGAAGAGCAGAGACCAATGAGGGGAGTCAGAACAATAAGTTAAGTCAGATACTGTATCTACCCTGTCTTTGATTAGAGCACAGCAGAGATCAAATCAGAGAAATATGAGGAGTCAGATAGATACCCAGTCTTTGATTAGATCTACTATTGCTATATATTTCTAGAGGGATTGTTAGGAGTGGCAGTAAAAAGAGACTGTTAGTTACTTCACAATAAAGAGACTCACATTGTAACAACTGTTCTCTGGTCTTGGGCTCTGGAGGCAGAACAACCTCCACTATATTCACTACAGACACACAAACACATTGACAGAGAGAGGGAATGTTATCATCATACCATATTCCACATGTATATGACTAGTAGGGAACTTTCAATGGTCTAAAGTTGATGTTCTGATTGTTTTCAACACACCTGTAGTGGAGATCTTGGTCCATTCTCCTTTAAGGAAGTCTTCTAGTTTCTCTCTCAGTTCAGACACAGTCTTACTCACATCTCAAAAGTACTGAAGAGGACGGACAACGATGCTGGGTAAGTCTGAAGATACACTGATACTGGAGAGAGACTGGATAACTCTGGAGAGAGAGAGACAGAGAGAGAGAGAGACAGAGACAGAGACAGAGAGAGAGAGAGAGAGAGAGAGAGACGAACAGAGAGAGACAGAGAGAGAGAGAGAGAGAGAGAGAGGGACAGAGAGAGAGAGAGAGAGAGACAGAGACACAGAGACAGAGAGAGACAGAGAAAGACAGAGAGAGAGACAGAGAGAGACAGAGAGAGAGAGACAGAGAGAGAGAGAGACAGAGAGAGAGAGAGAGGGACAGAGAGAGAGCAGAGAGAGAGAGAGACAGAGAGAGAGAGAGACAGAGAGAGAGAGAGAGACAGAGAGAGAGACAGAGAGAGAGAGAGACACAGAGAGAGACAGAGGGACAGAGAGGCACAGAGGGCCAGACAGAGAGGAGGGACACAGAGAGAGGGACACAGAGAGAGGGGGGACACAGACAGAGGGACAGGGGGACACAGACAGAGGGACAGGAGGACACATAGGGACACAGAGAGAGAGGGACACAGAGAGACAGAGGGACACAGAGAGACAGAGGGAC